>NC_051183.1:57787070-58019570 GCF_013339695.2 Rhipicephalus sanguineus
GCTCCTGGTTGTCATCTGCTCCACCAGGTGGCGCAACGATCCCAGCTGCCCACAAGAAAACCAATCTGCTCTTTCAATGAACTGATTCAATTAATTTTCATTACTACCTTGAAAGTCAATTGCCTCTTTAGCGCAGTTATGCTCCGATATCGTATGCTTTCAATATAACTCCTAAACACAACCATCGATTTCGTACCAGTTTTATTTTTACAACACCTATTCTGAATAATCGAAAACCGCAAGTAAGTACTCGACCGGAAGTTCTTGGAAAATAAACAAGAGTGTCACTGTGTGCTTGTGCCACTTATAAGCGGCGGAGTCCTGCCTTCACACTACTGTGATACGCATGACCCGGCCTACATAGTCAAACAAAGCGAAAATGTTTGAGGCCCGTGCGCTTAGTTTTAGGTGTACGTTAAACAACTCCAGGTGGCCAAAATTTCCGGAGCCGTCTACTACGGCGTCTCTCATAATCATTCCGTGGTTTTGGTACGTTAAACTCCAGATATGATTATCATGATTATAGTTAAACATATGTTACAAACGAAATATTTATTATTAATAAGCATTGCTCAGATTTATTCGTACCAGAACCAGGATATCATTACAAGGCACTCCTTAGTAGTGGCACGGGCGGTACATAAAAAAGAAGGTAACCTTTTTTTTTATGTACCGGCCGTGGTAGTGGACTCCAGATTAATTCCTACACCCAAAGGTTCTTTAATGTATACCTAATTCTAAGAACAAGGATGTTCTTTGCATTTTGCACCCATCAGTATGCTGCAGCCGTGGCCGGAAAGAACATGGCATGTAATGCAAGTATGACAGTGTACGTATGTCATAGAGAGTCATACATATTTACATATCTATTGCTCATATGACATATGTGTGAGGGCCGAGTCACGCATATGTATTATTTGTTACATTTGAACATGAAAGTGCTTTATGCCGGGTTCACCAGGTACATCCTTTACGGACGCCAACGGGTGAGAAAGAAAAAAACCAAGAAAAAGATCCGCCTATGAAAATCGAACCCACGACGTTGCGGCCGTGACGGTAAGCGCCCGAGCTAAACTAAGTTACCTTGGTTTTTTTATTTATTTTTTTAATAGACTAAGGTACCTTGGCAGATGCTGGACACTTCACGAACGCGCCTTATTTCGTTCACACATTCTCTCTCGCACGGTACTCTCTGTTGGCGGTGTAGGTAGGCAGGGCGGGACGGAGCGGGGCCGTACCGCCGTCTGTGAGAGGTGAAAAGAAGTAATGCGTCACGATCGACACGTACTAGCGCTTACTCTAATATTGCGTGCGATATCGGAGGTCATGGCTAAAACGTCTCGATACCTGCAAGGGACACTGGCCGCGCTGGCGTCGCTGAGGCACCCTAGACGCAGTAATGTTCTTTGCCTTTCGCTTCGCGTTAGCGTGCGCCGGCTCATCAGAGTAGTGCAGCTTCCACATGCACCAACGGGATTTAAGAAAGGGAAAATTTTCCCTTTCCTAACCTTTCCGCCACCTTGCGGAATTCCACAGAACTGATTTTTGCACCAACAGGATTTCTCCGCCGCCGACTACTTCGATTGTGAGAGCACCGACTAACAAAACTGCTGTAATACGCGGTGCAGAAAGGACACGATTTCGACGGGCAAATGTCGTGCATTGGTGGAGCGAGACAGAGGCCTGCGGGACGGACGCGTTTGCTGCTCAACCTACGAACCTCTACGAACTGGGCGTCAACATGGGTGCATTCACGCCAATTGGTGCTATAGCTGCCAAACACGAAGAGACATTGTACATGCTCTCATATATTGTTACGTATTCGGCGGCTGGACGACAGCCGGCCCAGGAAAGAGACGACTCAAGCAGTGCCAGGAAGACAATCCCAGTTTATTCACCTTGCGACGCGTTTTTAAGCGCTACGTAGCCAATCGCAGGTTGGCACGAAAGAAAAGAAAACAGCAAGATAACAGCAAGCGGGGCAATGTTATCAGAAAGCCCCGACGAGGAAAGAGGGCGAGCACTGCAAATGTTACAATATCACTACACAATAAGCACTACTTCTGTGAAGACAAGTTTTACTTTCGTGTTATACCGATTCCTATGACGCAGGGATCAACCATGTTTTTTATAAGAACGCACAGCCAACAATACAGTCACACAATGTACCTACACCGGGCGATAAACTTATGCAGTGCCATTTGCATTCAAACGAGAGCGGTAGTTCTCAGGGATGCATCGTACAATTTTACATATTGCAACGCACCTCTCCGAGGCATCATACAAGGCATATCTTCTCGTCGGGAAAAACGACCCGAATGCTTCACAAAGTGCGAACCTTATTTCGGTATGCATCCATTTGGAAAGAAGCGCGATGTTTGATGCCGCGGTGGTGCGTGTGCGCAGCATTACGGCAGAAATGGAAGTGACCCCGTTGCTCTTCTTTTTATCCTTTCCGTGCTTTTCTTCTCACGCCGTCTGTGGTAAAGCCATTCCCCAAGACGTTGCCACACACCGAGCGAGCGAGAGTTCCGTCACTGTCTCAACTCGCTCCCCACGGTAACCTTTTTCTCTTCTGGTTCTGGCCCTCGATACACTTCCTTAGCGTGGAGGTCTTGTGCACCCCCTCGCGGTGCTCTTCTGTATCGACATTGCGGCACCGTCTCACGTCTCTTCGATGAGGCCCGGTCACGCTATGCCACTCATCCGTAACCGAACATGCCCGTACGAAATGGCGCCGAGACGACGACGGTGAGAGGCCTTCAGCCGCTGATGCTGCTGTTGCTTCGGCGGCATTCGCGTGTACGCAATAACCCTCTCTTATAACTATTATCCCTGTAAAATATTTTTCACAATTCCCAAATGGCCGGGCTTTCCGCGAGAAGGTATACAGGCGAGAAAACGACTAAAATTACAATGCGGGTGGTGCAGCCGTCTTGAAGTTCTCCGATCAATTTTCATAACGTTATAGCTTTGAGGGAGCCTACTATGGCCCACGTAGTTCCTCAGTTATTAAAATTGAAAGCATAACATACTACGTTTCTGGAAATTTCACTTAGTCAATGTCGCTAAAATACAAACAACGCTGAAATTCGTGACCTCGCGTATGGAACTTTCATCGCACAATTTAAGACCGACAGTATAACCCTGATGAAATTACCGACTATACAGTTTTCAGAGAGTAATTTTTAAATCAGAACTGACTCATTATTTCACTTCAGTGTTCCTTTGAGTGTCTCGTTGCACGGTGACTAAAAGCGAGACAGAGAAGGCAAATGAAGTAGTACGAAAACCCACTTGTTCTATCTTATGAGTGACGTCATGTTGTGCGCTCATCATGACGTCACATACCGTAGCAGTGTGTGGCGCCATAAGATGACGTCGTCGCTAATACAATACTACGTGAGGTGCAGAAAACTTTAGGGGAGGGGGAAGGAACACAGCAGTTGGCTGAAAACGTCAAGATGATCTATCGCGTGTCTTCCACATTGCTGCTTGTTATGTCTTGCCAGAACTCTGGTGCCCGATTATATAACTTAATTTATTACCAAGTATTCAGCTGGCTTCCGCTTTCAAATGTTACAGAGAGTTTAACATGTACTGCGAGCTTTTGAAGGATGAAACAATAATGGAACCTTATGCCTTGCGTGGCTTAATATGGATGTGTCTATTAAAAGCGCGACCCTCTATGCAGTTGATTTCGTAGCTAGAGTCTGGACCCGCCAACTTCGGAGCCTCCAGGCAGTATGCCGCGGTTTATTGATCGGCTGCCAGCTCGTAAAGATCACGTACTACGCGACGTGATCTGGCAAATAGAGTGCTCCACATCCGCCCGCAATTGCTTCCAGTGGCGTTGGCTAAGACTGCCAGGCCTGTGCATAGAAAAATAGCCATGAATACGAATAGGAGATCACTTCGCAGAGCATCCTACGCGTAATGCGAAGGTTCTGGGTTCGGTCCCCGTCCAGGGCATATTGCCTTTTCGTTGGATTTGATTTTGTCTTCGCTCATAATTGCTACTTTTCAATGAAAACGCATGCAAACAAGTCCCCGATGCTTTCCTTGGCCTCATTACTTGTTGACTTCCAATGACATTGTCCAACAGAGAAGCACACTGTGATCCAGTCGTTTCCTTTACAGTAAGGCTCAAGCCTGGCTCAGTTGGTACATAAAGCTGAAAGAATGAACCATTCAAAAGGACGAAGTACAAAGAAGAGAAGTGGCGCAGACCGGTTGTCGTTTTGTATGCCACTTCCCTCCTTTGTGCTTCGTCGTTTTAGGGGCGAAGCATCTTAGGGTCTCGGCTTGTCGGCGTGTCATGTCATCGTCACGATCCATCATAAACGGGTGTGCGCCACAAAAATTGGGTAAATCCCACTACTTGCCACCGGTTCACTAAAAGTGAAGCAGGCAACAGTTAGCCCAACAAATAGCCGACGACGTGTAAGGTTTTAATTGCATTAATTAACGAACGTTTGTTCAATTTTGTGTCAAAATTGTTTTCAAATGCAATGTTTTCTGCTGGAAAGCATACTTCGTAGCATGTTTTGGTGTGTAGCACGAAGACAACTTACGGCAGAATCGCTGCTAAAGGGCAATGAGAGACGGAAGTAGGAGAAGAAACACCTTAGGGTATGCTGCATTCGCGACACCGTTTTGCGACTCGTTAGTGGAGGTCAAACCCCCTTCCCTACATGTCCGATTTCAGGCTTGGTACCGCTAGTGCCTTGTCAGTAAAATCTCGCACAACAATGTGGCGAATTACCTAGGTCAGGCCCTTTTGTCTCTTTTTCTTCCTCTTCTTCTGTCTATCATTGCCCATTAGCAGCAATCTTGCTGTGAGAAACACCAGCGCGCACTCCATGCTTCGACCCTGCCCAGGTTTCACGTAGTGCAGCTGAAACGCTCTTCCCTACATGCTTCACCCCTCCCCAGCTTTTGGCTGGTTCATTCTTTCAACGTTAGCCCCTTCTTTAGCTGATTTTAGCGGCAATTTTTTAGGCAATTTGGCGCACACACAATATTGGCAGAACTGCCGGAGGTCTTCCATAGCCATCGCAGAAGCATTACATATTGCATGTATGGGGCAGAACAGCAATATGGCCGCAGGTATGACCATAGTGAGGTTTCGCTAAACTCTGTAAGTCATTTTCGAGTTCAGTGAAAATAACAAACGAAATAGCCCGAAATTGGCGATCAGTAACTTCAATGTCCCCATATGTCTTATCCAGGAATCGTTGGCCTTAACAGAAAATCTTTGAAGTGATTGTTGACATTATACGAACCTTCGGCATTGCACATGATGAAAAAAAAAACGCCAGGCCTGCGCTGAAACCGCAGCACAGTCACAGCGAAAGCTGGAAGAGCGGCGTTTCTAGAATCCGTTGTAAGCTCTCTTGGGGCTACAATAGAAGTACACTAGAAAGGTACCCACTACGCCATAAATCACAATTTTTGTGAAGTTCGGAAGCACCTACTAAGCCATTATTCGTCATTCTGCGGAGAAACGAGGCACAAGCTATACGTCTGTAAGGCATTATGTGCACTTTGTTAACGCGACGACTGATGACGATGAAGAATTATGGCTCAGTCCTTTGTAATGGGTTGAAAGGTTTAGACGGCCCACGAGTTATGTAATTTGCATTGGGTGATGCCCGGTCGCTATTTCGCTCTCCCGTCATGCTGTATAACATACGTTGACGTGGGAGAGGGATGGGGGGGGAGGCGAAGAACTTTACTGAGACCCCGAGGAAATGCATCATGCGCTTATGGGCTTCCGTGGAAACCAATACAAGTGCACTTGCGATGAACCCACTACACCATAAATCATTGTAATTTTTTAGAAGTAGGGCAGCAGGCACTGTGCCAGTTTTCGTCATTCTACGGAGAGCCGTGGTACCTGCTAAACGCATGTAAGGCATTATGCGCACTTTGTTGATGCTGTGCCTGATGACGACCAAGAATTATCGCAGAGCCCTTTGTAATGGGTTGGAAGTATTCAACAACCTTCTCGTTGCGCAATTCGCATTGTGTGACGCCTCGTTACAGAATTCGCGTTGTGCGACGCTTGGTGCTTATTTTACTCTTCTACCACGCTTTATTGCATATGCTAATGTGGTTCCTTCCCGACATGAAGCCTATATAGGACCTTTTTGCAAAGCAGTTTCAAGCACCGGCATGGCTCAGAGGTTGAATACTGGGCTCACACGCAGAGGGCCCAGGTTCGAACCTCGTTCCATCCTGGAATTTTTTTCCTATTTCGTTTTTTTTTCTTATTTCGAGCTATGCTGGTTACGTACACCGGCGGCGGCGGCGGCGGCGGACAACTACGGCGCCAAAAACGGCCGGTGGAATGATCTCATAACAGCTTTCGCTGTAAAAAGGACCAAGGGTACTTAGGTGGGCCGGTTGGTTCGTGAATACTGTGGCACGGCAGCGCAGAATCCGGGACGAAGAATATATATAGCTCACATTGTTATGTCCTATATGTTCTTCAAAAAAGTGAGGTTTTTAATACCTCTGGTGTAGTTTTAGTTTAGCAAACACGCAACTAATATGTCATTTCGTAGTGCGTCGAAAGGAAGAACTCACCGAAATAGAACTTATAGGGAGCTGGAATTTATGCAGAGGCACACGAACTTTATAAAGAGGCAATTTCCGCGAGCTTCCAGCGTCGTTTTGAGATCCATCTCAAACAGACAGATCGAAATTCAAGCCTCTCCGATTTTCAATATTCCTTTACAAAAGCATCGCCGCGAAAAAGATTGGTCTGAAAAAGGCCGAAGTGTTTTACATCGAGCTCTGGAAGAATGTAGCGAAAAAGCCTTCTTGAAGGAAGTCATCAAAATCTTATCAGTATAGCGCCTAGCAGGCGGGGTCAACAAAAGAGACTTCGAAGATGAGACGCAACCGGATGTTTAGAGTGAGCGCGCTTTGCCCCAATAGGCCTTAGGGCTGTGATTTTCCATTTACCTATGCAAACTTTTGGCTTCTCATCCGAAGATAGGTATTCTTTTTCCGAGATATACTGTCCGAAAAAGAGATTCGCCAAGTTGGTTTCTGAAGGTATGATGGCTTTTGTACAGCCATGCCGGTATAAGCAACCACTTCGAGGTCGGCGATGTTTTCGAGCATGCCTTGTGTGATCCTATTGCATCGAGTGCCATCTATATATATATATATATATATATATATACCGCCATCTGTGAGTCTCGAATGTTTCAATAAATCGCTCTTGGATATTTACGACGCACGTGGTGGAAACGTTCCTTACCATATAAATGCGCTCGCTTGTTTTGTCCAACGATGCGCGTCTACTGAAATGGTTACGGGAGATGTTTGCGACATCCCGGATTTGGAGTGCGGTGTATACCTACTCCTGAATAATTTCGTTGTGTTGACTGCACCTTGCTATGCCGGAAGGGACGTGAATGAGAAATACGCGTATGGATCGTATTTCACGTTGGCAATAGAGATGATAATTAAAGCAAGTGCTTTAAGAAAACTGCTTATCACAAAGCTAGAAGTTAGTTGGCCGGTGTGTTGGTTGCTGCTCAGTAATCTGACGCAAGCGACAATTGAACCTTGCCACATTTCTTCGTTGAATCTTGTCGTCATCGCTTCCTTCTGGGCCATTGATACTTATTTCCCTCTTGAGTTTGCTGCCGTCCCCTGAGAGACGTTAAACAGAAAAAAACGACACAGGCTCGCATTAGCGAATTTAGCTTCCACAAATAAGACACAACAAAGTTGAACCATTGACTTTTTTTTATCCCAGTAATCCCCAGACCCCACGTCAGTGCGATCGTATTAACTATCTTGTAAGTGCGCTTGTCAAAACCATAAGCGTGGGTTCCGGGGGGAGGAGGAGGTCAGGGGGGGAGGCAGCGCCCTAATCATCTAACGTAGACGCCAGGTCGTTACTTAGTCGCCATATCTTTCCTGTCATTGCTTAAAGTGCAAGGGTATGGCCATGCAGGTATTCATCATAACGCGACCAAGGACAGCTGATGTTTTACTAAAAGAGCTGTCTACGTCTCGCCTTTACCCGTGAAAACCGGGGAACGGAGGAAGACCGTTGTGAGGAGCTCGTCATTGCTTCATTTTAACTTTTTCGCCATTTTCGAAGCTTGTTTCGCACACGTTGGAGCAGTAGAAGGCGCGACTGCCTAGTTCGGACCTGTCGACCAGCAAGCGATGAGCGACCAGATAGAACGGGCGGCTAAGGTCAGTGGGGCTCTCGACTAAGGCTCCTCCCTTTCAAATAACTTGTGTTCAATTAAAAGTTTTTGTGTTCTGTTCTGTTTTCTATGTCGCTCGACCAATTGTTGGGGGAGCGGGGTGCGGTAAAACGTGGCTCACCCTGATGGAAAACCCTCCGCCTGCTTTCGGTCAAAACTGCTAAAAGGGTGACAACAGCCAATTGACGGCAGGTGTCAGCACAGTCTTGGCTGTTTTGCTGGTCGACGGGTGGTCTTCGACATGTGCATCGTATGGGCGAAATATCACAAACGTTAGATCGACTTATTTAACCAGTAGGCTCTCCCTATCACAATCTGTGACATGCAGAGAAGAAAGCAGCATTCTATTTTATCGATAGGTTGTGCTTTAGTGCTAGTCTCAACGAGAACAGGCCAGGTGGGAGACGAATACTCACAGTACGCAAAGAAGATTAACGGGTCATACAGAGAGATACAGGTGATAAAAGTTACGCTCAGTATTGGAACTTCTGTAAAACTTTTGTTGGGCCTTGTTGGTGCATTGCATTTATGAAGAGAACTTCAGCGCAAATCAAGACGGTCCACAAAGGCTAGAAAGACCAGCAGTGGTAAATAAATACAACAGCCAATGCACTGACACATAAATGACAAATAAATGTTCAGTATTCTTGGCATTTGTAGGTCACAGATGTAATATAATAGCACGTGTATTAACAATAGTGTAAAAGTGACTCACGTAAGTCGATACAAGGTATGCAGACTCCGTTCCATACAAGTTACTCTGTTACGACTTGATATATGTATAAATTACACATATGAAGAAAGACCAATTTTTACGGTAACAAGCTGGAACTGTACGAAGCGGCGTAATCTGTTTTTGAGGGAGAGAGAGGGAAGAAATAATTCTAGAAACTAAATAACCTCCGATAATAATAATGTTCCCGGAATTTTTATAATGTAATTACGCACATAATAAATTACAGCTGCCGGAAAGCAACAACTTTACACTACTATCACTTTCAGAAAGTAATGAAATTGCTTTGAAATTAAGAAAAGATAATCATTCTTGCACTAAGATAAGTACACTTTATTTAACATACGCACTGAAATTTTCAATAGCCCACGCTTTCAGATTAGCTTTACTTTGTTGTTTTTCTTTCCTTTTCTTTTTGGTTAAGCTTATGTGCCATAAGGGAAGCGGACGGGCTACATTTTAATCAAAAGTAATTGGGAAATGTAATCACTAACTATCTCGAAATTATTCACTTGAAGGAAGTCGTTCTATTACTAAATTTCCAGCCCAAAAAGTAATTCATTACTCATTACAGCAAAAAGTAAATTATTTACTGTAATCTTCTTAGCGTAATGTTGTTACTGCCAAGTCTGGTTTTAGGTCTTAGTTCGACTGGTAAGTGCGTAATGTGGCGGATAGCACGGTATTGCTGGATTTAAAAAGAATTAATTTTGTGGCCACATGGAGTGGATAAGAAGGCCTTGATTGTGTCGTTTTTTACATTGTATCGGTTTATTTTAAATGGATCTTTATCGCCCGATAAACCTCATGTCGAGAAACACACGTGCTTAAAGTACTCCATCTTACAATCGTCGTACGTCAGTAGCGCGATGCCTCATTTATTCACAACCTATACACTCGCCTGAACGGAAGCATCATTCCCTATTGAAAATTAGAAGGCAACCATTTACAGAAGGCGCGATACTGTAGACATTGTTTAGACCAATAGGGAAGTTGAAAGATAAATTTGGTAATAGCTTGCGCTACTGAAAAGCGGCATGCTTGATGCCCGGCTATGAATGTTCCGTTTGAGAGGCCTTCAGTCACAATCGCCTAAACCTGCTTATCAGTCATTTTCCCCGTGTCCTTACTTGAGCTCTGAGTTACAGTCCATAGAAAAGTCAACTCTAATGAACCCTTCTGACTTCCGAGAACATTTTCTTTCTTTGAGGTGGTCTCGTAACCGATAAAAGTAAAGAAAGTAAAGATTGTGCAGAAATTATCAACAGTGATCTGCCGATGTAAGCGTCATTGCGTGGCAGCGGCCCTATCTTTTCTTTTTTCTCTTTAAAGTGCGGAGCACTTTAGGGGCCCGGACTGTCGTACGGTGTGGTATGCTGTCCTTGCATGCTGCCGTCGTCGTCTTCTCATGTTGCTTGGCGTCACGCAGTCAAAACCATCTGTAGCATAGTCATGTATCGCAAGCTTGTGGAAAAGCGAAGCGAGGAGGAGTGATGTGAGCGTGAGGAGGAAGGAAAGGAGGACGGGAGAGAGAAAAGCATAGCATAGCCACGTATAGTATGGTATAATAAGGGTGCGGGGAGGAGAGACGAGGGTGAGGGGGAAGGAAAAGAGGAAGGGAGAGGGTAAAGTATATCATACATAGCAATGTATTGCAGCGCAGTTTCCTCGCAGCACCCTCCCACCACCCTCCTGTTCCTGTTGGTCTAGTCCAAAAGACAACATGCTTCACAATGGATATGAAGATAGAACAATGACTTTGTTTTCAAAATAGCCTGTCTTTGGTCCCTGGCTTACCGGGAGTCAAGATGAGAAGGAAGCAGTTCTTGGAATGCAACATCCGGGGTCTTCTTCAGCCATTATCGCCAGAAACTAGCTTGGTCATAACTCTGCTCTTTGAAAAATGACGGGACAGGTCCGACTGAATAAAACTATGGTGAAGACTGTGTACTCCCCTTCACCGTTGTGTCACTAGGGGGGACGGTCGCCCCCTTCCTGCCCCCCTCGTGAGCACGCCTCTCCTCTCAGCGCAAATATATATAGACGACTGTAATGGAGGCCACTATCACTCAAGAACCTGACCATCTAAATGAATCTGACGCCATTCATATAGCAAAAGAAAAGTATCGCTCACGACGTGGATCAACTTATACAAAAAGTACGATGCAAAAAAAAATTCACAGCATATCCACGGGTGAATGATGAAGAGCTTGGGCGAAGCTCCTGAACAATCATGGTTACACCATGAAATCTTCAGTGGTTTCGCCCAGCAGTAATCAAAGCGATAGCCCAGTACACCATCAAAGACGTGACAAACGCTGTATATATGTATACAAGAAGTTTTATTATTCATAAGTGGTAGCTAGACGTGGCTTCCATTCCTCCTTCATTATAACGGCTTTATGGTTGGGTAAGTAATGGATCGGTGATGGATCTATTATACTGTTCGGGAGATACTGCCGGTTACGCCTTACGCCGGACGAGTGACAAGGTTAGACTAAGAGGAGCTTCGCCCCTAAAATGCCTATCTAGGCCTCACGGTACTTTTCTTTCTTTCCTACACAACAAATGTCACGGAAAAATACCTTAATCCGTTTCTTCCTGGCCTTCAAGCGCTCAAAATAAACGCAGCGAATGATCAAGGGAACTAACTTTGTTTCAGCTTGCACGCTCTTCTCTCCGAGCCTTGCAGATTACCAGCCGCGACAAATGAGCACAGCAGTGTCGGTGCGAAGACGGTCGCAAAGGCGACGATTCATCAGTCTGAAGAGGAAACACCACATTTCACTGTTTGCTTCAGGCGGACACAACAGCAAGCTTTCCATAAAACGTTCCAACGGACGAGTGAATCCGGAATCTCCCAGAAATGCGTGTGAGACAATTCGCCCAAAGCCCGATGCTTCGTCAACAAAACGCACGCGCGAGCACTAAAACAGGAAAGCTCTTGGGCTTCGCACTGTATAAAGCGGGTCTCATGACGATTGGCGCATGGACAAACACGAATCCCCCCAGAGGGTGCTCCTCGGAGCTGTGGAAGACAGGGCAGGGTATAACTGAAGCCTTAGAGTCTCGCGGTTTTACTGTATAAGCTGGTTAAGAAAGCAAGCTAGGAGAAGATGCTCAGAGCTGTAAATCTTTCCTTTTATGGGGCTTTCCGGAAGGGTGGTCATCTTTGTCTTTGACAAAGCGGACGTGCACTCACTGAACAAATCGCACTTTACGAGACAGGACACTGCTGCGAAGAAGGCGGAGCCATGGGGCCAGATATTACGTGCTTCTATGATACGCAAAAGAAATAGAAGGGAAAGCTCCTTTATGCCAAATAGATTCAAGGATCAATTGCGTTAGTACTAATGTAATATTGTTTTCAGGGTCTTAAGTAATCACATCTTCTCAAGTATCATTCATCCTCGGCGTCGAGGAAAAAGCTTGCCCTTTTGCATTCTTTACATGGGGCAGGCTTTGTACTCGCGTCTTTCACACTCGTCCTTCGTTAAAAGGCACAGAAGCAATGGTTTAGTAGATTGTGGGAAACTCCAGTGCCTTAAGTAACAAGATAAGGGTTGTACTCTGAAAGGCGAGAAAAAACAAAGTGACTCAGTTACCATTAAACAAGGAAGCCTGATGGTCTGCACTACAGAGTACTTAACCCATCGCTGCCATCTATTACGCTCAACTAAAGAAACTGCGATCAATTGCCATTGAAGAATAAATAAACGAACATCGCAACGTGTCGCATAGGCATAACAATAAGTTAGTATGAATAATACGGTCCCAAATATGGCCTGAAAACCGAGGACACCTTTCAAACGAAGTTTGCGGGCCCCCAAATAAACGTTAGTGGGTCAGTGCTGGTGTAGAGAAGTGATCCTTTCTGCTCAGTCCTAATACACTCTTTCATTCACTAGTCACAAATGGCTGATCTCGCTGAAAACGCGAGTGTTTTCACTAATCGTGATGCAAGGAATAATAATTGGAATTAAATTGTGACTTTATGTCGACACGAATTTATTGCGGAGCACATAGCTATGACGTCTATAATTGCCTTTGTATTGCTTCTGACAGTGGACCTAATCAACTGTCCCATGAAGCCGCGGGCCTGAAAATAAATAAATAAATAAATAAATAAGTAAATAAATAAATAAATAAATAAATAAATAAAACACGAAATTCATGCACGTACAGTAAAAGCTCCTTAATTCTAACTCGATGGAGACTATAATATTGTTCGAATTAAGCGAAGTTCGAACTAGTGGGCGGGCGTTGGAATGAACGAACATGGCGCCACACTGTGCGGGCGGAACAAAAAGAAGCCACCTCTGGACTCGTTATCGCGAACTAGGCGCAACTACAAGTTTGTGGCAGGCGATTTTAGAAATTAAGTTCGTGGAGCTATCAGAGCGACCCGACTTCATTGATCAATGAACGATACGCCAGAAACAAGCACCGACATGCATTTTTGTGAGCAGTGAGCCTTAATGTCGGAATACATGACGCTGTTTATGCTCCCAAACACGTTTATTTAAATGGCAGAGTTAACGCAATCAAAAATAAAGTAATCAGTTATTAGCATTTGCTCGCGTTTCTTCTGTCGCGGCTCCACGAGCATGGTTTGTAGCTTGGCCGAGAGCTCCGGCGCAGCGTCCGAATTCTCATCTGCTGCGAAGTGCTGCTGTTTCGTTGTTTCGCATCTCTAGTAAATTCAATTTGATTTGGTTTTGCAACACATTTTGATCACTCTACGCTGACTTCTGTGAAGGGCGACGAAAACCAGGGGCTCCCAGATCGAATTAACCGTTGTGGAACCGACGTTCTCTCCCATAGAAATACACAGGCCTGTGCCAGTACCAGGGCGCCAGTTCGAATTAACTGTAAGTTCGAATTAACCGAGTTTGAATTAATGAGCTTTTACTGTACAGAGTCAAGGATGAGCTCCATATTGTTAGGAAACTTACTTGAAGGAGTCAGAAAAGATGTATAGCGCCGAAATGACTGCATGATGTCAGCAAATTTACATCAGCTATGACAAAATAAACTTTCATATGTGCATTACAACCGTTGTTAAATAGATCGTACTGGCTCGCATATCGATTACTTCTATCGCGCACAAGAAAAAAAACAATAACGAAACGAGAACGAAAGAAAAAAAAATAAACTACAGAGAAGATGCAGCCCCTCTGTTAGGAATAAATGCGCAAAGAAGGCATGGTCTCGCTGATTACGTCGTATTGGTGGTGTCGTCCAGTCGTCTGAACAGCGGCCATATAGCCAGTGCAGCCCCAGTTCCGCAACGGGCCCGTCTCGCCTCGCTGTGCGACGGATTCATAATGAACCGCTTATCGACTAGCGTGGTGATAGCGCAAGCCTGCAGTCCGACTCTACTGTGTGTGCAGCTAGACGCAAACAGCAGAGAGACCTCTTTTTTCGGTGGGTGTTAAAGAATCCCGCTGCCGTGGAGTTCCGACATGGAGCCAGGCGTGGCAATAAAGAAGTGCCGGCGTGAATTGAGTCCGCTTTGACTGCGCAGCTTTATTTCTGTGCTTATCTGAGCACTAGATCATCCCCCGTTCACACTTCGCGCAATAAAGCGATGCAGCGTTCGCAAAGCTACAAAGCTATCCCAGCTTTCTTATCGCTTATCGATCGCTCTACAACAACTGTGCATCACAGCTTCCAGCGTTCTTTTTCAGCCTCGCGTATACTTTGCAGGCAATGCTACCGTCGCATGTAAGTACAGCGGGATCCCGTTGATACGATCTTCAGGAGAATCTGGAAATAAAAGCGTATCATCCGAAAGTCGTATTATCCGAAGGAAGCTTCCAAATGTCTAACGCTGCCTGTCGGGATCGAGTGCCGCACGAATCCCCGGAAACGCGCCAGCGAAGCAAGTCCAGTCAAGCCAAATTGATTTTATACGACATCGGGCGGCGTAAGAAAAAACGCATTGTCCCGCAAACCGTATTATGCAGTATCGTATCAGCGAGATTCTACTTTAGTGCACTCAGAAGCATTGAAAAGAAATGTTGCCTGACCAAGAAGACATACAAACACCACCAGAAGATAAAAGAAACCGACAACATAAAAGTCATGTATGAACTGAAATGTTACACTGCGTCTGAAAAAAAAAAAACGCAGTCACAGAAGCTATGCGGGGCACCTAAGCACTTCTTATCATGTGTAATTGAGAGAGCATTATCGTACTTGTCGCTGAGTTAGTCGCTAAGTCATGTCGCTCAGTAAGCGTCTCCGAGAAATGTTGCTGAATTATGAGCTTCTGCGTTGTGTTTCCGTGTGCAGCATATGTTGCTTCTGATGAGTAGCAACATTACACCTCGCACGATGGCGATCTTGCGACCCCATAGCGCTTACCGTGGCGCCACCCCAATGAAGCGCCATTCAGGGAATCGCAGGCGAGGCAAATCTCAATCACGTGCACAGTTTCGAAGGCATTCGTCACTGTCACCTGCCTCTTGGAACGTTGGTTCGACTTGGAACGTTTTGTAGTTTAGATTTTTTCTGGGTGAAGGGGCCAGTCAAGCTGTGAAATGCAGCTTTTTTCTCTTCGCACCTAACCACGTATACAGTGTATTTTCGTGTACTTGTCACGTGATTGAATAAACTCAAACTCAAACTCAAACTCAACTCAGCGGTGGCGCTGAGCCGAACCTATGGGGGCGCGTACGTCCCTCTAGGGACGCGAGACACGTCCAACATTCACCTTAATTTCTCGATTATTAGGGCGCTGCTGTCAATAACATTGACGTTTTAGACGTTCTCAAACGTGGAACGTTCACCTCGGACGGAAATTGTTATTTGGCTTTAGTATGCCTTCAAGCTTGGAAAACCTGCGATTCTCCTCGCCATGCACCATCACCATGAGCGCGTGCAACGCAATGACTTGCACTGCGCGTTCTCTCTCTTCGTCTTCTTCTTCGTGCTCTGCTTCGCTCGCCGAACACGTGAGCCCGGCGCGCGCTCTCCTCCTGCGCCGATTTGTCCGGCGTAGGATGCAATAACTCGGACGGGCACAGAGAAAGAAAAAAAGACAGATAGAGAAAAAACAAATAGAAAGCAATACAAAAAGGGAAATAGAGAGAAATAAAGGACAGAGAGAAATACAGACAGAGAAAGAAATAGACAGAGAGAGAAAAAATATAGGAAATACAGACACAAAAAAGAGAGAGAAGAAACAGTGAGCAAGACAGAAAGAGAAAGAAAGAGAGAAAGAGAGCGAGAAATAAATAGATAGAGAGATAAAGAAGGAAATTGAAAGAAACAGAGAAAAAAGAGATAGAGGAAGAAAGACAGGGAAAAAGCAAAACAAAAGATTGGGTAGGAGCGAAGCATGTAGGGAAGGGTGTTTGAGCTCCACTAACGTGTAACCTGTGGAGGGGCGAAGCATGCAGTGTGCACCGGTGTTTCCCACAGCAAAATCACTGCTAATGGGCAATCAGAGACAGAAGAAAAGTTAGACACAGAGATCCACGGTCCGCTTTTGGTTAACGTGCACGCTGCAGATTTTTATTGTTCAACTACGCACAGAAGGAATATCCCACCGGCACTACATCGCAGGTAAAGATCCAGGGCCTAAATATACGGGGCGGCCGTGAACGGTTGTGAAGCGCGAGCACGGTTTTTTCAAGAAACTGGCTAGCAGACGCTTCCTGCGTCGGCGTTGTCTCTCGCGGGCGAGGGCGCGTTCTCTTTCCTCGCGAGATCGTAGTTGCGCTGGTTCAGCGTTCATCACAGAAAGAGCGTTACCATAGTCCAAGCACGCCGTTCGCTTTCTTTCGCCACACGGCGAGCGCCGAGGCGGTGGCGCTCGCCGCACATACGCTTAGAGTTACTGTATATGCTACCTTTAGGTAGCAGAGTTGCGCATAGGTCTGGCTAGCAGCCGCAGTTATGCGGTGAAGTCGCACTCCGTTTTAGGGGCGAAGCTCCTTAAGGCGGCACCCGTTCGTCCCTCGTAGTCGTAGTAGTGCGTAACCAGTCGTAACGCTAGTACCAGATCCTGACCTCCAAGGTGGTGCCGGTGGGAGATTTTTCCTGTGCGTTGTTGAACAATAAAAAATTCGCAGCGTGCGCGTTAACTAAAAGCCGAATTCTTCTGTCTCTCATTCTCCATTAGCAGCCATTGGCATGTTCCAGTAGGAAACGTTAGTAGAAGTAGAAGTGTAAGTGTTAACTAAAAGCCGACTTCTTCTGTCTCTCATTCCCATTAGCAGCCATTGTTTACCTCCAAGGTAGTGCCTGGTGAGATTTCTCCTGTGCGTGATTAAACAATAAAAATTTTGTTCAAAACGCCGTTGATTGATGAAATAAACCAACGAAAGACGCCAGATGTTTTCTAAAAGCAAAACGAAAGAACGCCAGATGTTTCTAAAGCAAAACGAAAAGATGCCAGCTGCTTAACGAAAGACGCCAGATGTTTTCTAAGGCAATGGTTTTCTAAACAATGAAAATTCACAGCGTACATGTAAAATTAAAGTGAGCTGCAAGTCGTCACAACTCATCGTACCTTTAGTATAAACGCGCCCGATCTCACGTCGGTGATGATGTACTGGGCAGAATTCACGGAAGATTCACAGTTTACCGATGAACCTCCGGAGCTTCGCCCACTCATCATCATTCACTCCTTGGATATGCTGTGATTTTTTTGCAGGCGACATACCTACCGTGTCGCTGATTAACATATCTGGTGTGTCGAATACCGGCGATAAACATTGACTATCGATGACCAGTGTTAACTGAGTTCGCTGCAGCGGCGGTGTCGAAAAATACAGAAATTCGCCCGAGCGTCAGCTTCTCTGCAATGCATGGTTGCTAGCGGCGTTTGGAAGACAGATGCGCAACTCTGCTACCTAAAGGTAGCATATACAGTAACTCTAATACGCTGAGCCGGTGGCGCCCTCTTGCGCTCACGCAAATGAACAGGACACTACGATGCAAGCAAGCAAATGGGTCCCGACAATGCACGCGGCGAGAGCAGACGACGATGCGCCGCCGACAAGCCGAGACCTTAGGTGTTTCGCCGCTACAATAAAGTGAAGGCCGCCCAGCTCCGATGTTGGTTCCAGTCTTGCGCCACTAGAGCAAACTGCACAAATATTTAGGTGTGAAGCACGTTATGCGCTCGGGCTGTCGGCATTTCCTGTCGTCTCCCGTTACGGTAAAGCAAGAGGCAAATAAGACGGCGTGTTCGCTGAGGAAATGCTCGCGAGAACGCGTGTGGCCCGGGGGAGACAACGCCACGTGCGCTTCTCCGAGTGGAAAATGAGACGGCGCGTTGGCCCAGGAAAAGCTGTTTCTGCGATGGACTCTGTCTACGACGATGTCTGTAGTAATGAGAGAACGCTGTCCTCCCATTGTTATGATGTGTCCCTATGGGAAACACCGTTGCTTCGCACCTCCCCAGGTTTCACGGTAGTGGAGCTGTCTTATAGTATAGTATAGTATAGTATAGTATAGTATAGTATAGTATAGTATAGCGGGGGTGGGAACGGAAGTGAGGTTGAGGAGGAGGGAAAGAGGAGGGCAGCGCCACCAGCTACGCCACTTCATTAGACTTTATTAATGAGAACTAACAGACAATAATGCCAAGGAAAGTATAGGGGATGTTTTTTAGTAATAAATGTAAGGTAATTGTGAAGAAAGAAAAGTGGACGAAAAGATGGCTTGCCGCGCGCAGGGACCGAACCTGCGACCTTCGAATAACGCGTTCGATGCTCTACCAACTGAGCTACCGCGGCGGCCATCCCCCCGTCCACTTTATAGGGTGTATGTGTGCATTTAAACGTGGGAGCGTCAGTCAGCGCCGCCAGTAGCCATGACGGCGAGTGTGGAACACTCTTTTTCTGCCTGTTGGCGTCACGTAGCACGTGAACTTATTACGAGCTGGCAGCTGACCAATAATCTCTCGCATACTACCTGAAAGCATCAAGTCTGCCAGAACGAGACCCTGGCTATGAATGAAGGAAAGAAGTGTTAATTTCAAGGGCTCGTTTCTTTCTTATACACAATATTAATGAGAACTAACAGACAATAATGCCAAGGAAAGTATAGGGGATGTTTTTTAGTAATAAATGTAAGGTAATTGTGAAGAAAGAAAAGTGGACGAAAAGATGGCTTGCCGCGGGCAGGGACCGAACCTGCGACCTTCGAATAACGCGTTCGATGCTCTACCAACTGAGCTACCGCGGCGGCCATCCCCCCGTCCACTTTATAGGGTGTATGTGTGCATTTAAACGTGGGAGCGTCAGTCAGCGCCGCCAGTAGCCATGACGGCGAGTGTGGAACACTCTTTTTCTGCCTGTTGGCGTCACGTAGCACGTGAACTTATTACGAGCTGGCAGCTGACCAATAATCTCTCGCATACTACCTGAAAGCATCAAGTCTGCCAGAACGAGACCCTGGCTATGAATGAAGGAAAGAAGTGTTCATTTCAAGGGCTCGTTTTCTTTCTTATACACAATATTAATGAGAACTAACAGACAATAATGCCAAGGAAAGTATAGGGGATGTTTTTTAGTAATAAATGTAAGGTAATTGTGAAGAAAGAAAAGTGGACGAAAAGATGGCTTGCCGCGGGCAGGGACCGAACCTGCGACCTTCGAATAACGCGTTCGATGCTCTACCAACTGAGCTACCGCGGCGGCCATCCCCCCGTCCACTTTATAGGGTGTATGTGTGCATTTAAACGTGGGAGCGTCAGTCAGCGCCGCCAGTAGCCATGACGGCGAGTGTGGAACACTCTTTTTCTGCCTGTTGGCGTCACGTAGCACGTGAACTTATTACGAGCTGGCAGCTGACCAATAATCTCTCGCATACTACCTGAAAGCATCAAGTCTGCCAGAACGAGACCCTGGCTATGAATGAAGGAAAGAAGTGTTAATTTCAAGGGCTCGTTTTCTTTCTTATACACAATATTAATGAGAACTAACAGACAATAATGCCAAGGAAAGTATAGGGGATGTTTTTTAGTAATAAATGTAAGGTAATTGTGAAGAAAGAAAAGTGGACGAAAAGATGGCTTGCCGCGGGCAGGGACCGAACCTGCGACCTTCGAATAACGCGTTCGATGCTCTACCAACTGAGCTACCGCGGCGGCCATCCCCCCGTCCACTTTATAGGGTGTATGTGTGCATTTAAACGTGGGAGCGTCAGTCAGCGCCGCCAGTAGCCATGACGGCGAGTGTGGAACACTCTTTTTCTGCCTGTTGGCGTCACGTGGCCAACAGTAGCCGTTACTAAAAAACATCCCCTATACTTTCCTTGGCATTATTGCCTGTTAGTTCTCATTAATATTGTGTATAAGAAAGAAAACGAGCCCTTGAAATTAACACTTCTTTCCTTCATTCATAGCCAGGGTCTCGTTCTGGCAGACTTGATGCTTTCAGGTAGTATGCGAGAGATTATTGGTCAGCTGCCAGCTCGTAATAAGTTCACGTGCTACGTGACGCCAACAGGCAGAAAAAGAGTGTTCCACACTCGCCGTCATGGCTACTGGCTGCGCTGACTGACGCTCCCACGTTTAAATGCACACATACACCCTATAAAGTGGACGGGGGGATGGCCGCCGCGGTAGCTCAGTTGGTAGAGCATCGAACGCGTTATTCGAAGGTCGCAGGTTCGGTCCCTGCCCGCGGCAAGCCATCTTTTCGTCCACTTTTCTTTCTTCACAATTACCTTACATTTATTACTAAAAAACATCCCCTATACTTTCCTTGGCATTATTGTCTGTTAGTTCTCATTAATATTGTGTATAAGAAAGAAAACGAGCCCTTGAAATTAACACTTCTTTCCTTCATTCATTAGACTTTGCACTACTAGTGCGTACCTGCCCCATTTTTTTGTCAGGTTGAGATGACGTAATTTGTGTGCCTCTTTCTTCCATATTTGCAGCGCGAGACAACACCACAGAGAAGAAAGCATACAAGACACGTAGCTGAGCTTGACAGCTAGAAACTATGTCGCCCAACCTATTGCTTCGTGGCCGTTTTTCTGCCACGGCTTTCCGATGACGGTGGGGTCGCACAACGCGCCAATTATTAAAGACGATAGTCTTTCTTGGGATACTTAAACAGAGAAATTTTGGTCGTCTGTCTGTCTTTCTGTTTGTCGGCACGTCACTCGATTCGGCCACTCGGCCAAACTTGAACCACTTGCCCAAGGGCCAGCCATCTTGAACGGCTGACTATGTTCATACTTGTGTACATTGTCGATCAAAAACAAACATTACGCATATCTGAGGCGCAACATCACTAGGTAAATATTAGGTGGTGTGTTCCTTTAGTAGAAAATGCATACATACGCAATTCTAAAGACCCTAGTTTCTTTAGCTGCGCTGAAAATGCGACTGCGCTGAAACTTGCCTTCGTCCTTGCCCTCTGCACGAGCTTATTGTTGTGTTTTGGTTTCGGTTCTGTATTGCATTGTACGAATGCCATGGGGCGCCGTTCTGGCATTCCTGTTTTACCCAGGCGACGTGTAAATAAAAGAGTGTGTGGAGAGTACTCGTTGAGTGCGGGCGTTTCTTCTGCTTCAGCGCTTCGCGCCAAACCGCGTGTTCGGGCTGGCTGGCGTCCCCGCCGGTTTTCGCCTGCTGCTGCGCCAGGACTAAGCCCGCAACACAGCACTCATGTTTCCCGACGTATTGCCAGATGGCGCCCATATCTCTCACGCAGCGCCTCTTCTATCGTCTTTAGACGACATTTGCAGCGAAGCACGCAGATACGCGGCCAATTTTGTTCTTGCATTGAAATGCTGCACAGATGTTGGTGATAATGCATGTTTTGGTTTGATGTTACACTTTCTTTCCTCTTGAATAGTATAATAATAATAATAATAATAATTGGCACCACGGTGCTGCGTTCCATAACCACGATGAGATTATCAGGCAAGCCGTAGTGGAAGGCTCCGGAAGTTTCTGCTACCTGGGGTTCTTTAAGCAGCACCCAAATCGAACTATAGAGGCCTCTGGCGGGAGTCTTGCATATGAGAAGCACACACATTCATCAAATAGCACTCAGCTGAAAGGTTGCGTTTGTGGAAAGTTCACGCTTTCCGTTGTGACGTCATTTTGCGCAATCAGGCTGCCACATGCCACAGTACCGAAGGTGCGAAACCTGAGCTTTCTTCTCTAGTTTGACACGTATGACGTATCCACATACACTGTGCGTGTGCGACATTGAGCTGCGTAGTACTGTTTCCAGGAGGTTAGCGGACTCGTGAAAGATAGAGCAAACAGCACATATCAAACATTGCGAAAGGGAACATGTCCGAAGAGTTGCACACGCGCGAACCCAATGCAACTCTCACTAAGATCAGAGCACCAGAACAGTAACGCGCCACGGTAACGCGAGCGCCTGGTATCAAATGAACCGGAGCGTGCGTATTCACTGCTGGACATCGACGGTCCCTTAGTGTCACGCGAATAAAAAGGGCAACTACAAAAAGAGAAAGAAAAACACGAATAGAGGCAAAGTGCAACCAGAACAAACACACAACTACCGAACATTCGTATATGCAGAAGGATGCGAGCGGCACTGTGACAATATCTGCATCGCACTTGAGAACGTGCAATTTCGTTTGCGCGACACTGGCTGTGTCCTTCCTGTCATGCGAGGCTGCTGATAGAGGAAAAGCGAAACCCGCGAACGCTGTATAGAATGCAGCTCTTATAAAACAGCCTAGCAGTCTGAAGCCGGCTGCCGATTCCCAAGGCACGCAAGGAACGACAGCGAAGCAGCGACGATTGCTTCAAGCCTGATAACGCAGATATGGATAAAACATACACACGGGGACACCAAAAAAGACGTGAATGTCTGAACATGGGCTCCAGCTTGTTTTGATATATAGGAAGCAAGAAGAAAGTGTTTATGGGATAATGATAGATTTCTGATTGTGGGGCACTCGAAGGAGTCATTAGCGAGCTTAATTACGTCCGTACGCGTCAGCGACTAAAAATAATTGATTTCCTTTGTCGGAACTTATGTGTCACCATTTGTATGAGTTGTGTGTTATACGATTGCTCTTGTACAATTACTTAAGCCCGTGCAGAAGTATTGCTAGCTTCTTAATCATAAATAATTCGGGTATGCTCAATATATGAACGTTGTAGTGACATTCTAGGGTAGTTTCGTGTATTTGGACGTGCCTGATTATTAGATTTCGAAATGCCAGTGCAAGCGCAACGGGTTGATTACCAGTACGTCATTTAACGGTGGGCATGTGGAATTCACCGATGTTTACAAGTCCACGCTTGCGTACCTTGAGCCTTGACCGTCAATTACGCATCCCATCGAACCTATCACGACGTGGTTCTATCCTGCTGGCCGTGGTTCTATCCTGCTATACTGGCCGTGCCGTCAGATGCAGTCATTCCTCTCCTCGATAGCGGCGCGAGCACTGCTGACAGCCAGCTCACGGCCGGGTCACCAAGCCATAAATGCACCGCGGAGTCTGGGAAAGCGGCCTGATGAGTGACCTCAGGCGCTCGTCTAATTGTCCGGTGCGTCTCGCAGAACGTTGGACAAAGCAGTGCACAGGTGACGGCTTCTTCCAAGCAGCCTTGACTGCAAATAGTTGACCTCCAGGCCATAAAACCGACGAACTCGGCCGAGTGTGTTCAAGACGCTTGACGAGGGCACTGCACCTTTGAATGGTTCAGGACACGACTGCCACGTTGTTGCCGCATAAGGTGCACTTCTGGGAACGTTGACGATGAAAAAAGCAGGGCAGACACCGCGAAATCATTCCCAGCGGTCAAGCGGCGCCAAGCCGTGAATGCCGATCATAACAGCACAAAGGTTTCCTTCTTGCTTGCCCATAGAGGGAGACAGCTTAACCCACCATGCCTCCACCATGTCCACTAATGTATCCACCATTATGATGGAAGACATGTCATCATTATGGCGGATTAATGTAATGGATGATGGCAAACTTTTTAATAGCTAGGGTTGTGAAGATTAACCAAAATTTACTCATTTAGCCAACACAAGCCATCTCTGTCCAACACTGGGGGTGCGAAGGATTCCCTCAAGTCATTCTTGAATGGTTTTTCGCTTCGCATTTCATCACATGTGTTGTGATAAAAAGAGAAATCAATTAAAATCAATCAATCAAATCATTTAGCAACGCTACAGTCAGCATTCGGAATCATTTGCCAACTTTGACAAATGCTAGCCAGCCCCAGCCATCATTACAGAGTACAGCCACTTATTAGTCATCATTTTGCGAACGTTAGCTGACACCACCTAGCAATAACCAGTCTTTTCCCAACGGTCATAAACATTGATCAGTGCTATCTAGTACCAGAAGTACATGAGTGTGTATGGTAGTACCAGTACGAGTAAGAAAGAGATGAAAGAAATGTATAGAAGGCTTGGCCGGTCTCACTAAAATGCACTAGGGAAATGAAGAAGAGAGTGAAAGATAAGAACAGAAGTTCGTACTTGGTATTAGCACACACATACACAAAAAGAAAATATCACCGCACAAGCACGGTTTAGCCAACTAACCTGAAACGTGCGGCCCCGATCTTTATCACTGGGTAAATCCCGGTGGTTCATAAAATATTTTGTCATTTATTGGTTATGTCTGTCCAGAAGCCTTAATTGCTGTTTACCGCACGTGTGTTCCCTTCATTTCTAATGGACCAGGGGTGAGTAGCGGGGCTTGCCTGATTTCTGTAGCACGTACGCGCTAGGAGTTTTTGCGCCCACGGGCGAATTTTAGTTTCGCCTGGGCATATAAAGCTTCGATGTACAATTTGGAATCAGGTAACTGCGTTGCCATCGGGATTGTCTGATACGCGTTAGTGAGACATCGGTATACCTTGCCTACTCCGTTACAGAATGGGGGTCGCAAAGGTATAGGAAGACAATTTCTTCGAAAAAACAGAGCGGCGATTTTTTTGGTAACTGCGAGAAAGATGCGTCAGTATTACCTTCAATTACATATACTTACCTTCATTTACAGTGATATAAAACTTCAGCCAACCGTGACTCAACATAAGCCGAGATTAGCGAGTGTTGGTATCATGCAGGTGCCCCCACACAAACTATAAAGCTTTTGCTAGAGTGAGGCTCCCTTTGCAAACTCTCTAAATTAAAGAATGCCTGAGACGCAGGGTGTTGTTCGCACGTGAAGTTCTTCCTTCACCTTTAATATAATTGTTGGGGTTTAACGTCCCAACGCCACGATGTGGTATTGAGCGACGCCAAGGCTCCGGACATTTCGACCACCTGAGGTTTTTTAGCGTCCGCCTTAATCCAAATACATGGGCCTCAAGCATTTTTACCTGCATAGAAAATGCGGCCGCCGCGGCAGGGATTCGATCCCGCGACCTTCGGGTCAGCTCATTTGCTTCATCTTAGCGAATATACCACGTGAGAATACGTGACATGAATTGACAAGAGTAGAGGGCGCGCGCTGACTTAGAACAACAAATACGGCACGAACGACGGAGAAAACAATCCTCGAGCTCTTGTAAAAATATTTATTGTACAGCAGGCCAGTCGCCATAACCTTTTAGTGTGTTCATTCGCCCCATGATAATAAAAGTAAAATGCACATGATAGTGTAGTTTGCTTGGGACACTACATTAATATGTTATATGAATATGAACGGCTTGTAGATTGTGTGCTGTATAATGAAAACATGCCAAATATTTACAGCAGGTGGATGCGATGGCTATTATTCCGTTTAGTGGATGTCTGTTGCAAGAAATAACGCGAGAATTAGGGGCAATGAAACCGAACAACCATTCACACTTCTCGTGAGACCTAGTAGTGCTCCTCTTTGATCTCTGTGACATTAGATGGCTGAAGCAAAACGGCTAGCCGGCCTAGTTGGAACGAATTTATTAGTGTACTTGCTGTTAGATATAAGGCGGTATCGAGAACCTCTGTTACACACATGGCTCCTTATTGGACGGACTTGAGTAAAAAGGCGGGGGGGGTTGGGGTGTCAGCACTGTGCTCGATGTTTTCACAGGTCGTACCTTTCAAAAGAGGATACATACGTATACAAGACTCGATGATTAATATGGTTAATGTCACTTATATAGAATGGCAGCAAGTGAAGTGGGCAGTAAAAACGTAAATGTTGGCGGAGTTAATGTGCACGTAGGACCAGGTAAATTGGAGAAATATACCAAGGGGCTTTTCCTCTACAAAGAACATAATGATGATAATAATATTACCTGGTGTTTTACGTCCGCAAGCCACGATATGATTATGAGGCACGCCGTCGTGGAGGGCTCCGGAAATTTTGACCATCGGGTGTTCTCCAACGTGCACTAATATCGCACAGTACAACGGCTTCTAGCATTTCGCCTCCATCGAAATTCGACCGTCGCGGCCTAGATTGAACCAACGACTTTCGGTAACGTAATTATGATTATTGTTATGAAGATGATTATGACGATATAGAATGTCAGCTGCACTAAACGGCTGCGCAATTCGTACCTGACCTATTTGTTTGATCCTCGACCCACTTCGAAGCCTACTTATCCTCGATCCATCACTCGCTACGCGGCATGAAAATCGCAGTGTAAGCCGACACGTCGGCCACTCAGTCTGCGTTTCGTGGGCGCACACTTTGGGAACGGGATAGAGCTGGCAAAGCTGCTCGTGCTTGTTACATTCCACGTTTTTACGCTACCGAATGCAAAGCAGTTCTACAGGGACCAGCGTTACCTCTTATCGAAGTGAAATTACAGGACGTGCCCGGATGAACAAAGGACAACGCGCACCACCCTGTATTGCATTCTGTACGTTCGCTCGAAATTTCGTCGACCACGTGGCATAGTGAATTACGCATTGTAGACGACGCCCAAGTACCTAAGCCTGCGGACACGCGTAGGAATACGTACGTTGGTTGCGTACTTGCACCTTTTAGTCGATATCACAAACAGTCAGCAAATATTTAAAGTAAGTAAAATACCACAGAGACACACAGGTAAAGGGGAGTATTCAAATGCACTGTGTTTGTTGTAGGTTTGAATCTCAAAGAGAAAGCCAATATTTGAATTGCAAATGATTCGGAGCAGGGCATTGCCTAGGCATTCTGTCTCCAGGGCATTTTGTCGATTCGTTGAACTGTAGCTTTTTTTTCCCGCTCAGCTTTGTGCATTCAGCTGGCGGGCTTGCACTCCTCGTCCACTCCTCCGCGGCTGTGGCCTTAGCAGCAGTTCTGTCGCCTGTACACAACTTTCCGTTATTTTACTCACCGGGGTAATGTTTCTTGTAGTACAGTACTCGAAATCCAGAAAAAAAAAAACAAAAGAAGGATGGAAGTCTGAAAAATCCGGCTTTTGACAAGCGCCTCCCTGTGCTTTCTGGTTATAGATGTATTCAGCGCACATGCCCCGTTAACGCGAGCATACCAAAAAAAAAAAAAAAAACGCTGCAGATAGTTCCCTCCTGTGCACTTTTATTGTGTGAACACAAGGTTCTCTCCCTTTGCATTCTTGCGTGAAAATCGGCAGATCCCACGTACCGTGAGAATCGATGTTATGCGAAGCATGCGCGGAATGGTGACTGTGGCTACCTTACGGAATGACGCTAGAGAAATGTGGAAGAGGCATACGCACACTCATATGTTGAGGAGTTGGATATGTATTTTATAACCAGTTGTTTACATGCAGTTGCGTAACGATGCCAACAGCAACATGGGTGCTACCAACACCAGACACGGTAAGGTGATATGTAGTGCTTATATTCTTCAATACTGGATAGCGCGAATCCGAACAGGACAAAGAAGAGACAAAGATGCACAGGACAGGCGTTACTCGCAACTAAGCTTCATTCAGGAAAGTTTCCATAGATATATACAGAGCCGAGTGGCACATGCAGGCGCACTGCACGTATGTTACAGGCACAGTTACAGTTGTTACAGTTCTTATGCTTGCACTTGTCTGTTATGACGGAGAACGCACGAACGTTTCACGAACCTGTATGTGTAGAAGAGGTTCCTCACAGTTCTTAAACAAGCTCATCATCACCGTGATCAGTGAGCACAGCAGCTGGACAGGACTTGTTAATCGGATCCATTCAGGATCGCAGCTACGAGGGGTGTAAGTGCAGTGAAGTGCGAGGTATAGTACAGCTGGTGGAAATCCTGGATGTCTCTTACGATGAAATGATCTATGATGCCTCCTGTCCTGGATGTGGCAGCGAGGTCTTTTGATGCCCTGTCCACATCCAAGCCGTCCTTCACGCAGTATAAAGACCAGGCATTGTTAGTTCATGATGAATCAATGTTGAACTTACCGCTAATGATAAGAGCCCTCGTTGTCTTGGCAGATTTGTTATAGGAAGCACTGATCCTGTTTTTTGTGTAATCCTCGTGGTCCACGTTGCGGACCACGTGGATGAGTGGGTGGTAGTTGGGCGTCTTCCAGGGGTGTTCTGTCTTCAGCTTCCTCGGTTTTCTCGCGTCCACCGCGATGGTGTAGCGGTTAGGGTGCGCGGCTGTTGACCCGAAGTTCGCGGGTTCGATCCCGGCCGTGGCGGTCGCATTTCGATGGAGCTAAAATGCTAGATGACCGTGTACTTTACGATCTGGGTACACGTCAAGGGATACCTTATGGTCAAAATTTCGGGAACCCTTCACTACGACGTCTGTCATAACCATATCGCAGTTTTCGGACATAACCCCCAACAGTTATTATTATCACTTTCCTTGCGTGTGAATGTGTGTGTCTTCGTGGTTACTGTGTTGGTTGAGACTCTGTGTCACCTGTGGCACATACCCGCATAACATGAACTCTGGTATGAGGGTATGTGCCACACGTGACTGAGAGAAAGGGTTTCATGACGTACGCGACAAGGTATATTGCATTATTCATGTCACGATAAGTGAATCGTGTTTTCATGCAATGATCCCCGGCTATGCCAATTTTGGTATATTACAAGTTATGGAGACGACCAGGAGAGCGCCCAGGCGGAGGCGGCTAGATACATAGATGGATACGTAGATAGAAACGGCCAAAGTGCCTGAGGTTCGCTAAGAAATGCTTCGCATTTAAAAATAAACCTGAAAAATCTTACTTTTGAAAACAGCGTTCCAATGCCTACATGAGGGAGGTTTGCATACACATGCGGCATTTATTAATACTTTGGTGGGGAAACACCGTACGCCGCAGGGCTTTGAGAACACCGGCGCGTATTCTTGTCTATATAGTGCATAGGGTAAGACAATCATAGGAAGTGCGCCAGAGTGCGGCAAGCCGTGCATGGAGCTCCCGATAAACAGCAAATGCAAATAACGTGCACTTGTTTTTTGACAAAAGAGTAATAAAAACACAGATAGACGATAATCTACAAACTTCATTGCAATTTTGAGGCTCCACTGACGTACATTCCATTAAAAACAAGCTTTAGATATAATTATCTTATCTAAGTACGCTGGAAATGAAAGAGAGTGTTTTTATGACTGATCACCAAACTGGTTGTAGCTAATTTTTATTTCACACAACACGTCCATTCATTTCTCGAAGCAAAAGTTGCTCAATGTTAGCCAATTATAAATGGAATTGAGGGCGTGAATTCGTGTCCCGTAAGTTAGCGCTGGAATGCTCTACCCTTCAGTAATTCGCGCGGTGTTTGCAACGCTTTTGTTTTGTAATTATACCAAATTATTTCCCAACCGATGTTCTTTCTGTTGTTGGTGTTCGTGAACTAACCAACCGTCTTTTTTTCCGCGTTGAACTAAGTTACCTAAATACTGTTCCTGGTACCTCTCGACAGTATTCGACACACCGACACACAAATAAATAAATAAATAAATAAATAAATAAATAAATAAATAAATAAATAAATAAATAAATAAATAAATAAATACCGAGAATCCATAAATAGACGCTGCTTCTCGCTGATCGTTTGCATAACAAGTAAAGCTTGCATGTCGACGCGAGCACTCTGCATTCAGTCACCGAGAACCCTCAAAGGGAGGAAGTGCTTCCTATGAGTAGCGGAAGTGGGTGAAGCACTTCCGCAACTTCACCCCCTAGAAAAGGAAGTCGCAAGAGGGCTACCGGATGTGTGGCGCGCTATAAAAGGGTGCAACGACACACCTAAATGCGCGAAAAAAAGTAAGGTGGTAAACGACATCGTGATGCCACAAAGAAGCCACAGAGAAGCCATCAAAGAACTGCCGAAAAAGATAAAACTAGGCTTGACCAGTAACACCTTGCCATCCATTACAGGATTGGACTCTTGCGGGCGGGAGCATCATGCCTTTGGCGTGGCGGATGTCGCGCCAAAGAAAGAAGTAAAAGCGAGAAATGCGGTGCAATGGAGGCTATCCATTCTCTCAAACGCCTCGGGTGCCAATCAAACGTTTTCCTTGTTTTAGCAGGACGCCAACGGTCCGAGTTCAAGCGCGGTGGCCCATGTTGGCCGTGGCAATTTTCCTTCCGGCGTTAATTTTCCCGCCGGTCAGAGCGCCAGCTTTTTAGACGGCACTTTTGTTCGCTTGGTGTTTGTTTCGGCTTGGCCCTTTTGCTAAACTCGCGAATAGACCATGGTTTACGCTTAATGACTCCTTTGTTCTTCTTAGGTGTACAACGTCTGCGGTTTACTCGTCCTGGCCGTTCAGCGGCCGGCATGTTTATCGAGGGCCTGGGTTAAATTCCCGGCGCCCTGGGGGAGATGGCGGATTTCAATTAGGGAGACTAGCAAAATGGCCTGGTCATTTCTGTTACGTGAAGTGTGTAGCACATCGCAAACACAGAGACAAATGAATAAACGGGCAAGGGCTCTTAGGTGCGTTTGTTGCTTCATGGACATTGTGGCAGTACAGCGCAAGAAATGAAACACTAAATATAGAGGACACAGCGCTCTGTCGTGTGTGTTCCCTGTCCCGTTCACTTCGCTGTTTCGCCACAATACTAATAAACGGACGACACGAACGCTGTCTCGAAACTGAAATTTTACTAGTATGCACGCGCATTAAACGTAGATTCAGAAAAGCGGGAATAGAAATGAACCATACCGAAAGGCAAAAAAGAGGCAAAAGCGCAGCAGAAAGGCAACATCACACGTGGGGCAATTTCAATGAACGCCGATCTCTGACGATCTATCAATGGAATAACGTTCTGCGTCGCGTGCTGTTATTGAGTCTTCGCTGACGCATGCGCCTTTGTAGTTTTTTTTTATTAAATGTGTTTAAGGAGAGGTTGCTGCGCGTACATGGCTCCGGCTACTCATCTTCCTTTACTTATTAATTATGGTCACGAAATTATAAATAAAAGTAGACTGACTCAAGGCAATGTCCTTTTAAAGGGAATGTTCTCACGTCAGGCATAATGCCCACGTGTCGACAACAATGTTTTCACACAAGACGCAAGAAACATTCGCACTTTGCCTAAATGTTCATCTCACAGTCCCTTGTATAATGCGATCACACAACAGTCACTGGGCCCTTGCCAAACTTTAAACACAGCTGTCTTGAATCACAAGGGGCAACGCGGAACATGTAGATTTATTGTAGAAGAAGTCTTTATGTTCTCATGGTCATTCCGTCTCTGCTTGTACGCAGATTCGAACACCGACTGAAGTCTTGCGTGCAGCCACATTGCTGCAGTTTAATGTCATAAGCAAGTTCGGATTGCTTCCTTAATGCGCGTAGTGCTCTTTAAACTTCGACTTAATATTGCTTCCGATTGGTCCTGTGTATACCTTCTTGCACGTAAGATCAATGTTGTACGGGGCCCCAAGGTCACATGAAATTTTTTAATTGCTTGATATAACGTTTTTACTAGCTTGGTAATTCGCTCGGCGTTCCGCGCAAGACGGGGCTTGCTACAGTCTTTGCAGCTAACGAGCAAATGTTTTCTCGCATGTAGCTTGAGGAGGGAAAAAAACACGCTGACACCATATCTTTCATCTGCGTTTTATCAACCGTGGTCTACTTAGCGCAGGTATGAAAGAAGTGTGAACCTTTATCTTTCTTTGCTTGTATCTCAAAGTGATTTATTTTGTGTGCCTCCCGCAATACAGAGCTGCATAAAGGCTTCACCCGTCCCCAACCTCTGCACCCCCTTGTCGGAATCGTCGACTGCATGGCTCCCCCCCCCCTCTTTTCTCGTCGAAAGTTGGAAAACTACGCCCGTGTTCAGTTACAACTCATCCAGATTTGCATTTAGACGCATTCCCAGCTTTCGCGTTTGCCTTACTTCTGCATTCTCGTAATGTTAGGTTAGTGAAGCTAGTGAGAGATTGTTAGCTGCACCTAAACATGCTAGCGTATGTGTCGAAGTCGTACATACCCGTACGATGTAGCCGTTCTCTCTCGAGACCAGCATCGTGATGACTCCCAATTTGCATAATTAGCCGCAGGGGGTCGCACCACCAGGTAGGCAACGAACGAGGACTGACCTGCACGAATCACAGAACGTACGGATTGAGTTAGGTGTGTTTGATGACTGTTTATTTCTAGCGCAAAAAAAAATACAGAACACCGTTCGGCCGCATGGCAGGAAAATAATTACTCTCATTATAGTTGCTGATGCGTTCGCAGTAATTCTCTCACCAACTGTGGTCGGTTACAACCTAAGAGTAAATACAAGCTCCACCCACATCCGTCACCGTCCCACCCAGAGAGAATTTTCATAGACGTTCCATTCAATCAAATTTAATTTGCTCATTTCACTGACGTCGCAGTACTTCCCTCACCAACTATAGTCGGTTGCAACCTAATAAATACAAGCCCCACCCACAGCCGTCGCCGTCCCACCCAGAGAGAATTTGCATCGACGTTCTATCCAATCAAATTTGCTAATTTCACTGACGTCACACTTTACGTGCGATTCAGGCAGTTGGAACACCCACACCAACACATGTTCTTATCGCTGGTTTTATGTTGAGAACTTTAACGTTCTGGCACACTTCATCGGAGATTCTGACATCGCTGCTTAGACAAAGGTCATAGTTTATGTAGGGACGACGAACCTTTAGTTTTCAACATGCGTGGCACTTACACTAGCACAGGAAACGTACTTATGGCTCGAAACAAAAGCAGCTTGCACGACTCTCCTACATAAGTGATTGACATGCGCACCGCGGTTTTGGGGCTCGAGCTTGTATTTATTATTAGGCTGTGACCGATTATAGTGACTATATATGAGGAGTCCTCATGCTTACGTTAGACAATACACTACCGAATAAGACACAAGTTCAGGTGTAGACGGAAGCTTAAAGTAAGAAGAAATAGTCAAGCAGGAGAATGTCTCTGGACCCTCGTCTCGGCAAGCGGACTCGTCTTCATCCAGGCAGTAAGTGCCTTCCTCTGCAGTGATTTTAGCACGCACAAGCGACATTCTCTGTCAAACTAATTCTAACCGATACACTACTGGTAAGATTACGCGGGAGCTCAGTTCCTTCTCCAAGCAAGTACTGTAGACGCAAATATTATCCCACGTAGGCTACTGGTACCGCAGAAAGACTTAAGTAAGTCTTCAAGGTACTTGACGCCTTGAAGAAAATAAGACCACATGTCAAAACGTTGGGTCCGGCGACACTCCATGTTCAAGGATTTTTCAAGGCTTCAAGATTCCATGTTCACCTGAACGTCTGCCTAGTTTACATGAGTGTAATTAGAGTATCTGAGCAGTAAATGAGTTATTTTTACCTAATTACGTCCTCAGGCGAACTACTACAAGAGATACCATGGCTTGGTCCAATAATGCATATCAAAGAATATTGTCCTGCGTTTTCCTTGAGGTACGTAATAGACGCATATTTTGAAGCTTTGGTACCAATTACGTGGAACAGCCTATATACCGATCGATGTCATGCGTGGTCAAGCGTTTTATGGCACTGGTGTTGTTACCCGTAAGACAACTGAACTCCCGAAAGGGTGTAATCTTTTTTTTTTAGAATGAAACGACCAAGCCTGGCCACTCAGCTGTTTCACTCGACGTTAATGAGCAGCAGTCCCTCGAGCACTCCTAGCGAGGAGGAGGACTGCTGAAGCCAGGCGAAGGAAGGCCTGCCGCTGCCTGCCGAGCTCAATGGCGATCCAGTCGCGGGCCATGGGCGACAGCACCGTGGTGGGCGACGGCAGGTCGTGGCACGTGAAGCCCGCGTTCTCGCAGAAGTCCACCACGATGCGGTTCGTCGACTCGGCCACCTCCACGGACACCGAGCCCACGGAAGACGACAGCCGGGGAGACGTTGTGCCGCCGCTGCCCTTCGACCCTCCGAACTGGCCGCTCTCGTATACGTCCTACATACGGGTGGATAAGAAGGAGATGGACATTTATACTACAGCACATTTGCAGAAACATCATCATGATAATGGTTTAATGGAGTTCACTGGTACACGCAATGGTAGTGCAGCGTGTGAGGAGTTGCGCTGTTCAACGGGAGGGCGAGGGTAGGACTCCTGGCCACGGTGTCCGCATTTTTACGCGAGAATACACATCCCATCATCATCATGCTCCTCTTGTTTATATTAATGATCATCATCATCAGCGTTACAGCGCCCACTGCAGGGCAAAGGCTTCTCCCATGTTCCGCCAATCAACCCGGCCCCGTGCTTTCTGCTGCCATGTTACACTCGCAAACTTCTCAATCTCATCTGCCCACCTAACTTTCTGTCTCCCCCTCGCGCGTTTGCCTTCTCTTGGAATCCAGTCTGCTACTCTTAATAACCAATGGTTATCTTGCCTACGCGCTACACGCCCGGCCCATGACCATTTCTTCTACTTGATTTTCGTTGAACACCCATTTACTTCCATTCACAAAATCGTAAAAATATCATCCCCAAGTCGTAACAATAGCAAGAAAGGAGCTCTCTAAGTTATGGACGTAAACTACTGTATACTTTTCTTTTACAGCGAAAGCTGTTATGACATCATTTCACCGGCCGTTTTTGGCGCCGTAGTTGTCCGCCGCCGCCGCCGCCGCCACCGGTGTCCGTAACCACTATCGCTCGAAATAAGAAAAAAAACGAAATAAGAAAAAAATTCCAGGATGGAACGAGGTTCGAACCTGGGCCCTCTGGGCCCTCTGCGTGGGAGCCCAGTATTCAACCTCTGAGCCATGCCGGTGCTTGAAACTGCTTTGCAAAAAGGTCCTATACTGGCTTCATGTCGGGAAGGAACCACATTAACATATGCAATATAGCGTGGTAGAAGAGTAAAATAAACACCGAGCGTTGCACAACGCGAATTGTGTAATCAGGCGTCACACAATGCGAATTGCGCAACGAGAAGGTTGTTGAATGCTTCCAACCCATTACAAAAGGGATCCACCATAATTCTTCATCGTCATCAGGCACATCATCAACAAAGTGCGCATAATGCCTTACATGCGTTTAGCAGGTACCACGGCTCTCCGTAGAATGACGAAAAATGGCATAATGCCTGCTTACCTACTTCTCAAAAATTGCAATGATTTATAGCATAGTGGGTTCCTCGCAAGTGCACTTGTATTAGTTGCCAAGGAAGCCCATAAGCGCATGATCCATTTCCTCGGGGTCTCAGTAAAGTTCTTCGCCCCCCCCCCCCCGCTCTCTCTCCCACGTCAACGTATGTTATACAGTATGACGGCAGAGGGACATAGCGACCGGGCGTCACCTAATGCAAATTACATAACTGGTGGTCCGTTTAAAGCTTCCAACCCATTATAAAGGGTTGAGCCATAATTCTTCATCGTCATCAGTAGTCGCGTCAACAAAGTGCACATAATGCTTACAAACGTGTAGCTGGTGCCTCGCTTCTCCGCAGAATAACGGATAATGGCTTAGTAGGTGCTTCCGAACTTCACAAAAATTGTGATTTATGGCGTAGTGGGTACCTTGGTTGTGTACTTGTATTAGTAGCCCCAAGAGAGCTTACAACGGTGCTTTAGAAACGCCGCTCTTCCATCTTTCGCTGTGACTGTGCTGCGGTTTCAGCGCAGCCCTGGGGGTTTTTTGCCCCCTCCCTTTCTTATGCGATATTCAATCGAAGTCCTGCATCTCCGCTAACCTTCCCAACTTGCCGCACGTATAAGAAAAGTAAAAGCGTCGCGATCACCAGCACATAGCGCTGCTTTGCAATGCCAGAACTGCACCATAAATTCTCTCAGCACTTGCTATCTCCGCGAGCCACCCGTCAACAAAGTTATTTCTTGCAGGAACATTTCTCTTTCAGAGCGTCATGCTTGCTTTCGCGGTTGCTACTCCATAAAACATTTCCTTAAAACTTTCTCCCGTCGTTTCTTATGTGGTTGGATAAGTAAGCGTCTGACCGCTAAATATGGAGATCCAGATTACTATGCAAGTTTGCAGTCTTGCTCTAACGTGCCCTCTTTTTTTAAGGCAGTGTGTAAGAGGAGATAGTGGTACACTGTATAGTCTTTGCACATCATTAAAATGGTCAGCCATTTTTATCTTGTGCTGCTGCATATGTGTCTAGGTTTTTCAAAGTGAGGGCCTTGCTGCCAGCCCTTCACGGTGCGGAACAGCGGCTGCAACGCTGACTAAGATGTGCGCAAGCCATTGTGCAATTTTTAAGATGCCCCAGAATAACGTAATGAGATTTGGCCGAGCGCGCTGCGTCGCGCCGGAACGCCATTACATGACGAACGTTGAACGTACTGGGTGCTGCCAACACCTTTAGAAAGGCGTAAACGTAAGCTGCCGTGACAAGACTTTGCACATAAGATAAAATTGAAGTGTGAGCACATCAGACGGAAATCATTCTTAAACAAATGCAGTGTCTGTCATGTGCAGCGGAAGTTGTAGTGTCTTATCACACTGGCGGCCACTTGTTTCGCTGTCCACTTCCTCTGCTGTTTGTCACGTAAATATCAGATTTCGATTGAAAATTACAAATTTCGCTCCCCCCCGTCCTCCCTCCGCGCTTCACGACACTTAATTTTGCGGTGGCATGATATGGGTGTGTCTAACAAATAAAAAACGCTCCTCGAACGCTTTTTTATTCTTTCGTCGATGTATAGAATAAAAAGTACAGTAAAAAAAAACATGGCCGAGTGTTAGACAGCAAATTTAAGTGAACAAACTTCGAGTGAGCCCTTCAAGATGCATCGAAACCAGCTCACAATATCAATGCCGATAGTTGATGCTTATGCATGTAGATCCCGCATTTTTCATCCAAGAGCTTAAAAATACCGTACAAACAGCGCTGTTGTGTCCGACTCTGTCTCAATTTAACTCCTTTGATCAATTTGACAGCCTCATCAGACGCTGACTTTCAAATACGCGAAGAATGACACAAAAACTGACTGGACATTGCACAGATTCAGAAAAAAAAAAACAGCATTCAAGCCGGAATTGATCCCGGGCACTTTCCGTGGCAGTCAAGCATTCTCCTACTGAGCCACAGCAACGCTTGAAACATCTCAGGAAAGAGACTCTATAGAGGTTTCAGAACGGTTAAAAAGGGTTCGAGAAAAAGTCTCATAAGTTCTCGTGGTGCACTTACCATATTAGATACATTCAAGAGGTACCTTTGAAACGTTTACACCTAATTTCTTGAGTGTGTCATACTTGTGAATAAGATACGACTGTATATTTTCTGCCTCATTGATCGGATGCTTGAATGAAGCATGTAAAATGATTGAGCTCATCAAATTTGTGACCTGCCACGTGAAAACGATGTGCCATTGTTTCCAGTAATTGGGTATCTGAGTTCTCATTCAAACAGCCTTGCCTCAGAGATCCGCGAAAAAATTATTTTAGCGAAATGCGAAATAGATGTTCGAAGAACTACTTTCAGAATATGATTTCTATGCCATTAAGCGTCATTCATTGCCTTGTTCGTTTATGATTGTTCAGGAATCACAAAGACACTGCCAGTGAACGATCGTTATGTGCGATGAAACGTTGCGAAGAAATAACCGCGTTTCATATCTTCGCCCTAAGGGCACAGTCATCGAATTACGTTGGGGAAGATAACAACCGGTGATTTTGTTACAGTATCAACATACAAAGTAGGAGAATAATATATATAATATCAATAAAAAAATAAGCATAGAGTACAGAAGTATGGGACGTAATGCTTTCACAACTAAAGAGAGATACGCGTAGGGCAATTAATGGTAGCATAATGGAATTATACGATGCAATACCACAAGGTCGACCTGCAGAACTAATAGAGTAAATCCAGCAAAAACGAGCGAATTCAAAAGTAGCGACGAATAGCACTTATTACACATAAAATCATTAATAGACATACATATTAATAGTGCCTTTCTTTGTCGTCATACAGATTTCTTTATTTCAACATACTGCACCCTCGAAGTGCTATCGCAAGAGCTAGGAGTATCAAATACAAGAAATTAGAAAAAAGGACGCACTGGACATGAATATCAATGGTTAGCATTTCACGAAGTGACAGAACCTTAGATTGCCGGTTAAATAATTTCACAGTTCACACAAGAACTATATTTAAACGCATCAGTGCAGATGAGGGAGGTTGGGATAGAAACCTGAGAAGCAGCTTGACTATGCTCCAGCCTGCTAAAATGCGATTGCTGTGCTCCCTGGAACAATCTCTTTGAAGAATGTGCTTCCGAAACGTTTTGTTTAACACTCGGATTATTACAATTTTTTCTCCAAGCCCTTTATAAGACTGCGCAGATTGTGTTCAAGTACCGCGGCAATCTGCATCATAAACACGTCGGGAAAACTGCGTGAGCTTGCCGTCCCTTCATTAACACCACATGGTGCTCGCTTCAGGCACGTCCTTTCAGGCTCATACGTTAGCCCTTTATGCATTGAGTCGCATCGGCGAAAGATTATGAGAAGTATGCGTCTTTAATTAATTTCCCCGAAGCTTAAATGGACGACATTATGCGCCTGTTGTGTGTGCTCTGAATTCGCTTCGTTTCTGTCTTTTTTTTTCTGTTGTTCCATCGCATTGTGATATTGTACATTGTTCCTTTCTCTTTGTTCTCAGGCTTTTCCTTGCGAGATATTACAGTGAACGTTATAATTCGAGGTTCTGTCATGAAATAAAAAAGAAAAAAAAACAAGTAATTCTACACTCGACTGCCGCATATAAAAATTTAACAATATTTTGGGAAAGAAACACCTCACATTGCGTAATGCCCGCAAATGCCAATGGAAACGAGATACATAGACAGACCTACAAAACACTCAATGCTCTTCACGAACATAGGGTCTCATGCACAAATGAGCCATTTCGTTTCTTACGCAGAGTACGTTATCCGGCATTCCCAATTCTAGCTTGTGTGAACCTGACTTTTTGTGAAATCATGAAATTTTGACACGTCATAAAGAAACTCTGAATAGCGGCTCTGTAATTAAACAGTCTCGAACCGATGAGTGGACATTCTATTTTCAGTGATATTAATCCAGCTTGAGATGCTTGACACCTACTTTCGATATGTCTTGGAGCATGAACACGGTCTAGATTGAAATGGCCAAACAAGAAGGCGGAACTGAATTTGCTGGGTGACGGAAAAAGGTATTTACAGATAAACTGCCGTAGTGCCACTTTCAATACAGCAGAGTTCTTAGCCCTCACTTTAGTAGTCAGTAATTCATCCTCATACAGCATTGCGTCACATCCTCCAGAAGAAATAGGAAACACCATAGGCGTACCGACCGGGGGGGGCTCAGCCCCGCCCCCCCGTAGTCACCTAAGAAGAAGGGAGCGCGAAGTCTGCCCCATACATTGACTTAATAGGGAGGGGGGAGGTGCCACGATGAACTTTCGCCTCCCCTGAAGGGGAACCCTGCGCACACCTATGGGAAACACAAAACACACAGATGCGCACAATCGATTAACGCAGCTTCCCCGTCTCGCACGCGATGACGCTTTAGGCCCAAAAGGGAATAGGGTAGAGTGGGCGTCTGCTGCATTATCGAGTACCACCGAATTTGCCGCAAAATGAGTGCCTTAACTGCCAGCTGCTTCGAAATCGGATGCGTTCTGCAAAACACCCTCTAATGTTGAGGTCATCAGCGCATTTTTTCTTTCACACAACGACCGTAGCGGTACATAATGCTGCCGTCAAAACATGCGTCCCACTGTGTGAACAAAAATGAAAAAAAAAATAAAGGCTCGATTGCGCTCACGAAAAACGGTCTTTCTTTGGAGACGTGTGATGGGCGCGTCGTTTTAAAACGGGTGAAGAGTTTCCAAACGCCCAATTTTGATGTTTAAAGGGATGCACGTGCCACCTTTGAATGAGTTTGAAACGCTATAGTTTTCTCACAACGTTCGGGAAAAAAAAAGAGGGAACAAGATGTCGTGGCACATCAAACTCGCATCAGGGAAGCGTTCGTTCTACTAGGATATACGGTGCCGGGTGTCGCGCGAAATGGAAGGTGCCACGTATTTTGCACATCAAGAGAAGCTTTTGTCTGACGGCTTTATGAGGTGGCGGCGCAGCTCTCGCTTCGTCCATAATGGAGGCTATGGCTGCTACCTAAGTGCTCGTTCAAGAGTTTATCCCTCCGAAGAGGTGTTTTAAAGAATGCTTTCAGAGTGCACGCTATCCTCTGTTGCATAAACAGAACGGCAGGGAAATCTCGCTGCTGTCGCAGAAGGGGGCTGTTAAAACGTTGCAAAGCACAGCCGGTCCACACAAGCCGTCTACTGTATTTGAGAGTCGAGAATGCTCTTTTACAGTAAAGCTGTGTACCCCTACCCCGCAAAGGTTTCGTCTCCGTCGGCAGAAACGCCAGGCGGCCTAAATCACCAACAGACGCCCGCTCTCGCGTGCTCCTCTGCTAGCACATGGGCGCGCTCCTTGCGTTTTTACCTCGGACGCCTAAAGGTATTCGGAGAGGTGGACAGACGAGCCGACGAACGTGTTCGCTGTACACTCGTGCACAACTGCAGCGCTACAGCTAAATTTCGACCTCTGGGTGGTTAGGGGCCCTTCAACAACTTAAGGCAAGCGGCGTGACTTTCTTTGCAATCAGGCATACAGCTTAAAGCTCGGTGTTCGTTGCAGTAAGAGAGAGATAAACATTTTAATGAAGCTGGAGATGTTTGCCTGGCTGTTCGCCTGACATGCTACTCCAGGTGCTGGGTGACGATTATGATAAATACAGTGATAACCACATAACACGTACAGTCACACAAGTTTACAAAGTTTCGTTCAGGCTCGTGACCCGCAAGAAAGTCAACAGCGCTTTCGTGGGACGTAGCGCACTGGTGCTGCTTTGCCATGGGCCCAGAACATGTTGCAACCCTAAGCACGATCCCCGTTGAAGATGCAAGGCCGCCTTCAGAGACTGTCTCTCTGATGCGTATCGCTTGCATTCACAAAGAAGATGATGCAGATCTTCTCGGACGTTACATTGGACGCACATTGGTGAGTCCGACAGCTTAATCTTGCTCTTGAAGTAGTTGGTGTATGCGACGTTTAGTCTAATGCGGTGCAAGCATGTTTCATCTTGTCTGTTTAGGTCTCGCGGCATATCGTAGTCACACGATGGGTCGATCTTGTAAAGTGGTCCATACTGGTGATTAGCATCTGTCCAGAGGGATCGCTGGAGCCGCCAAGCGTGTGCCGATACGAGTGTCGCCACATATTCTCTCGAGAAAGGTATCTCGATGATTTCTCTCGAGGCGTCATGTCCAGCTTTGGCAGCGTCATCAGCCTGGACGTTGCCTTGTATTCCACAGTGGGCAGGTATCCACTGCAGAGAAATGCGGTGATGGAGGTCGCAGGCTTTGTTGCATAAATAATGGATGTCCATGACGAGTTGGTCCTGCGTGCGTGGAGACTTCAGAGACTGCAGAGCCGCTCTTGAGTCGAAGATGACCCAAAACTCAGCTGTCTGATCTACAATGTAATTAAAAGCAGCCCGTAGTGCAGCCAGTTCAGTCGCTGTAGATGAAGTACGGTGACTAAGAGTGGCAGAGATGGTGACATTGGCAGATGGAATCCAGGCACCAATTGCAGACGATGTAGGTGTAACAGAGCCATCAGTGTAAATATGACGGTGAGCCCTGTAATTGTTTTCCACGTGCTGTAGGGTGAGATATGTTAGTGCTGGTCCGGGTGTACGTCTCTTGTTCTTGAACCCAGGCACAAAAGTAATTATTGACCACGAAGGAATTTTCCACGATAGGCATTGATGCGCTTTGACAATGCAGCAGGAGCAAGCTCCGCACAACAAGACCGCTGTCTGAAGCAAGCGGATGACCCGGCACCCTGGTGGCATAACGCAAGTGAACTCGAAGAAACTCCTGCTGCAGAAGCACTGCAGCTGATAGGCGTCTGCTTTCGGCAAGGATTCCAATACTTGATGTGTTTTTTTTTGGTAGGCCAAGGTACACTCTCAGGGCTTTCGCTTGAGCTCCAGTCAGCGCTTGTATGTTGGTTTGTGAAATGCCATGTAACGCAGGAAGGCTGTATCTTAGAAGACCTTCACAGAGAGCCGTATACATTCGCAGCAGGGCACTTACGGAGCAGCCCCCGGCGTTGCTTGATAACATGCGGAAGATGCTCGCGTATGATGCAACTTTTTCCTTTAATATTCGAACTTGGGGCGTCCATGTCATTAGTCTGTCGATTGTCACTCCCAGAAACTTATGACTTGGCATATACCGAATGGGAGAATGTGCTACCTTTAACGTATAGCGCGAAACATCACGCCTCGTAAAAGGAACGGCCGCACAATTTTCTGGTGACATCATTAACCTCGCCCGAGTAAGAATTTTTCGATTGAATTGAGAGCTTTTTGTAGTCTTGCTCGTAGGACACGTCTGTTGCGACCATTTCTCCATATACCGATGTCATCTGCATAGAGAGAGATTTCGACCGATGCAATAAAGAAAAAACCCGCATTTCCCCGAAGGGGAGTATGAGGAAGTGCGAAGCACGGGGTGATGCTATGAGGGGGCGCGCGCGACTAAACTGCAGAGCCGAGCGAAGGAGACGGCAGCGAGAGAGCACGCGCCAGCCGACCCACGGAGGTCTGGCCGTTTTTAAGTGCAAAGCACTTTTACTGATGATGATCTGTCTTCCGAACTCGTTCCAAAGAACCCGCAACGCGTTGAACTTGTTGGCAGCGTTGCGCACGCCCGAGATGGGGCTCAGGTTGTTGTCGAACCACAGTCGATCGCACACCGCGCAGCTATATCCGAAGCTGCGGTCCAGGAAGTCTCGCTTGAAGCGCGCGTCCGGCCGATCGAATTCGAGGGCCCGCGCTCGCTCACGCATCGCGCGTCCCCGCGCCAGATCGGCTTCGGGGTGCTCGGCTCGCTTCGCACGCTTTCGTTCGGCGTCTCGCCGCCGGCCTTCATCACCACAGGCAATGCGCGGGGCGCGCGCAGCCACGGAGCGGAGGGCGGAGCGCGCGCAGTCACGTGGGGCGTGACGTCGCTGCGCCGTTGCTACAGACGCTCCTCTCCGCTTCTCGCGCCGTTGCTATGGGACGGCGGATTCAGGCTCGCTTATAAAGTGCATTCGCACTTAAAACCACAAGACAAGCGTCAAAGACGCATGCTAGATGATGAGGCGCCTGTAAGCAATGGGAACACCCTCCCACGCGTTACGAGTAAAGATCAGGTTGCAGCTACTTCGTACTTCACACGAGGGGTTTAATTTACGTGCCACATCGGCGGTGCGCACGCGGCCGGTTCGCTAGCTTGATATACACCAGAACTGGTATTGCGCGACGTGACTGTACGACGAATATTAATGACAGGTGGTAACATGAAAATAATGGCATGCATGTCATACACGGCGTGATTTACATGACACTGTCTTGGTGCGCTTCCGGCCGTTTTGTTAACTCTATATATACCAAAATTGGTATAACATGACATGAGCGCGGGTCAAACATAAATGACATGTCATGCATTGTATATACGAGAATATACTTTCCAGTAGCATGGTATATATCAGATTGTACATTCATGATGTCTGACGAACATAGGATACGCAGTAAACTAGATGTCATGACATGAATGACTTCATTCGCCTTAAAGACACACACGGCGATGCGTACAGCTCTTTGATGGCTGCTTCGCATTACATTTTTTCCCACAGTGCGTGGGATCTGCTAAATTTTGTAAACCTGGGGGTTCTCCCCAAACGCTTCCATGCTCTTGAAAGAGTATTTCGGCTTTGTGCAGCTGCTAGCGAAGCAGGTTAACGGTGCCTAAATGTAACTCGCCCCATCAGATGCACCGGTGCTTGCAGAACCATTCTGCGAAAGATCAAATCAAGCCAAGTCAAACTTCATTCTATCTCAGCAAGGAGAAAGGGGGTGGCCGAAAAAATATGCATTGCTGCAGCGTGACTAAGCCCGGTATCCTGTGTTACAGTTCGACACTGTGCAGCATTGACTACAGGTATATGGCATGTTAACAAATGTCAAGGCACTTTGGAAAAGTACGGAAGTAAAGCCTGTAGTAAAGTAACGTCGTACATGAAGGAAGTTGTGTCTCTTTTTGAAGACATACACAAAAGTGGTAAAAAAACGCATGTGTGATTATGAGTCTATCAACTCCTGGAAAATTGAAAAAAAAAAATACTCCTCTAGATTCTGGTTAATCCAGGCCACTTTTAAGAAAAGCCTTAATTTCCTCTTTCATCACGCCAGTGCACGATAGCCAACCGGTTACTAGCGTCTGGCTAACCTCCCTGCCTTTCCTCTTCATCTCTCTTTCTCTCTCGCTCTCTCTGCTCTAGAGTTGGTTACAACCGTAAAAGAAAAATTCAGGAGCCCCGCCCTATCGGGAAAATGGGGGCAAACGAAGCATTGTCTGTGCGTGCCTGATTTACTCTTTTTCTCTGTTCTTTCTTTCTTTCTTTCTTTCTTTCTTTCTTTCTTTCTTTCTTTCTTTCTTTCTTTCTTTCTTTCTTTCTTTCTTTCTTTCTTTCTTTCTTTCTTTCTTTCTATTGCATTACGCAATGCTCCCTCCTAACGTTTTCCTTCCTCCATGCCGGGAGTTGGACCTTTATCGACGTTTTTAGCAGCGCAACACATCAGTTCCTACAGGCAACAACGACGGCCACCCGTTCATATCCAGGCAGCAATGGTACGTGGCAATGTGAAAGGACGAGTAACCTGATTGAAAGATCCGATTGCCAAACTAGACACGGCTGTTCGCCGACAAGCCCAGAATCGAGAGCGAATCAGTTATTGGAAAACGGCGCATACAATTACGCATTGCGCCCGGCGCACCTTCGACACCCGCGTTTCTGTACGCTCGCCGGTGCCGGCTTTCCGCTTGCATCAGCACCGCCACGGAGGCCTGCAACTGATGACAAGCTTCACTAGAAAAGTTGGACAGGGAAATATGTTCGTCGGTGCGCAAGCGAAACGAAGCTTCGAAAATATTGACTCCAAATGAAACGCCACGGCAAAGAAAGCCCGACTGCACTCCTTATAATGGTATGACCAGTCGCCAGCTTCTTGAAATCGCTGAGTGCCTGAAGAGAAGACTTCATTATCTTTCTCTATTCTTCTTGCGATTTCTATATGCCTTCCGCTCAGCTTCAAATATCCTGACGCTGTTCCATCCTGTCCTGCATCTCCATATTCCCAAGAGTTTGCAGGCTTTTCCTGTGTGATCGCTTTCGAGGTAACCTGTCCTTGTCTGCAGATGTGATCATTTGGTGTAGTCGTTCGTAGCTCTAAGGTCAGGCCGCAGTCATTACTTCACCGCCAGTTCGCTCAACTGCCTCTCTGCGACACTTACTTTCTCCGTTAAGAAGGTACTGCACAGCTCAACTCTTTGCACGAATTTTTCACTTTAAAAATCCTTCGTAATGAGTATTTAGTAATTGAATGTTTAGTCAATAGTGCTGCAAAATCCCAAGCAAGCGCGGCCCCTTGCGGTGAAAGATAGTCGGACAAGATTTGGAGGGGGGCCCTTGCTTGATCGCGGACAAAAAGTTCAAGACGGCATTGGAATAGCCTCTAACAAAAATGCACACCTGCGCTCCTAATCAAATATTTTATTGAATACTCATGCATTTACTGTTTTTACTTAAACGGAGGGATCCCTCGTGGGAAATTCCATGTGCTACGACAAGAGGGAAAGACGGTCTACCAATGTTCCGACAATTTGTGACAACTCAGAAGGCAACCCCGAGGCACCACACTGTAAACGCACTAAGAAATCGTGCACTTATACCTAAAGGCTCTCAGAACTTGGGTTCCTATAGGAACCTCTGCTGCAGGATTCTGTAACAGAGAACAGGTTGAAAAAAAGGATGGTGGTAGAGGATGGGGGGGGGGGGGGGGGGGGGCGCTTGCGCGGTCATTGCCGCATGTTTAAAATCTCCATAAAAGGGCGAGGGGACGCTTGCTCGAGATTTTACGGTAGTCCATGTCCTCAACGTATGCATTCACATCAATATTAGTTGGGCTGAGTGCCCGAACGTGGATATTACCCCTCCCCTCATTTTCTGTGCAGTGCATCACGTCATTCCTTTCAACTCTACTCTCACAAACTATACGCGCGCGCGCGCGCGCGCGCACACACACACACACACACACACACACACACACACACACACACACACACACACACACACACACACACACACACACACACACACACACACACACACACACACACACACACACACACATATATATATATATACGTGTTCACGGCCACGGCGGTCGCGTTTCAGTGGATGCGACCTGCTAGAAGCCTGCGTACTGTGCTATGTTAGTGCACGCCAAAGAAGACCAGATGGTCGAAATTTTCGGAGCCCTCCACTACAGCGTGCCTCGTAATCATACAGGGCATTTGGCACGTAAAAACCCCGAAACTATGCATATATTAGTCCATAAACGCTCCCTCTGCCATTTCACAACATTCGTAAGGATGCTTCCAGTTCCACCTGTCATTGTGTTGCTGTTTGGTTGTTGACACAATCATTCATTCACTCCGTTCCCCCAAAGAGCTGTGCAGCATGTCAATGCAGGCTGATTACTCTGCAGGCGAGCCGTCAGCGCACTTTTCTTGCTTGAGACGTTTAGAAAACGCTCGCCCTGATCGCGATAGCGCGCAGGGACGTAGCCAAGGGGGGGGGTGGGGGGTTCAAACCCCCCCGAAAATTTTCAGTTTTGCTTGCGTATATATACACGCACACATACAAACGCACGCACGAACATACACAATGTACGGTTGAACCCCCGCCCCCCCGAAAAAAATTTCTGGCTACGCCCCTGATAGCGCGTCTGCTACGGCCTGCGGACAGACTAACGGTCGTTGTGCACGCGCTTGAAAGAGCGCGTCAAAGCGTCTGTAATTTGCAGCGTTTCCTCGATGCAGTCATATTTGCCAGGGATGCACAAACGGACCCAAACAACGGTAGAAACAACCGTGATAACGTTCAGACTATTCTTATCGGATGCTTGACGATAAGAACGACTTCATTGCTAGCACAGGCCATTGCAAGCACATCCCGCTTGCAGTGGCTTTGACACTATTTCCCGTGATCGATTTCACAGTCCCCCGTGCGATGGTTCGACGGCTGGCGCGACAGTATATCATCGTGCAACGCGTCCTAGTCTATGGGATCTTCGGTGCTTACGGTAGCAGATGACTCTCCAGAGCAACTTTCAAGGAGCCTCGTCACCCGCTTGTTAAGCCTACAAACTGTGAAAGTGCACACGTCCAGCCATCGCCAGCGGAAAGCTCACCCTCGGAAAGGTTCTGACTCTACATACGGTGACCACGTCGTCAAAGGTGTGTACTCCGTTGTTGGGTCGTAACGCTCCTGCATATTACTTGTTTCGGTGAAAGTCCGGAATGCTTTTGACAAACGTAATTACAGCTGTGGGTTCGCATTATCCTTGAGTGCTTGCTGTTAATATGACCGCATGGCTTAGCAGATCCTGTACTAGGCCAAGTGAAGGACTAATCGAATCAAGACGCTACATAAAAACTTTCAGGAAAACAACTGGTATGTGCGACTCCTCCTTATCACTGCATCGTGTCGCTACGAATCTGGCCCCTATAGAGGTGACGTTAGCACTGAAGTGTACGAGACAAGGTTACGTCGATGCAACACAAACTAAAAACGGTGAAAACAAAAGTACATTCATTATACTTAGCCCTCCTAAATTGACGCGTTTCATTCCTTAAGCAAAATACATCTCCTGGATCGCTGGATCGTCATGGAATTCCACTTGTTCAACCGCACACGCTTGCTTCGCTGAACATCGCATTCTAGCCTTTCGCTGTCGTGGCCTAATAGATGAAGAAAAGACGCCTATGGCATTGCTGCCATCATGTCACTTTGGCGCGCACGCTAGGCGAAAAGCGAGCTAAACACGGATATGCTGAAGTACAAACAATAAAATTCCCTTCAGCGCCACAGTAAATTCAAGTCACTGCATGAGAGCAAAAACTTGCCATAATTATCGGCAACAAATTTAACGATATAAATTAGGTACTTGTCCGGCAAATTTAGGTGCGCAGGTCGCCAATGGAACGGGTGCCTACATTCAGAAACATACATTTTTAAAACGACATTCCTTAGGGAAATTTCTGAATGCGCTACAAAGAACCGCAAAAAAAAATTGCTGAGTGATCCCTAATATGAGCTCTTCAGAATATCAACGTCATGTATAATATGCACATACTAATACACATACGAGGTTGGCCTTGAATATATTCGTCCACTTATTTGTAAGGCGCAGCTGCCACAGCATTTGCATGCATGGCTTGTATTGCTTATATAAACACCCCCTCCGTATTCTTTGTTTGTTTGTTTGTTTTTAACGACATCATCCGACAGCCTAAGCTCCAGAGCAAGCTCTGAGAGGTAAACAAACTCAGGAAAATCAAATCACGATTAAGAAAGTGAAAATGCACAACACTGAAATGCGTTCCGCGAAGCTAAACGTATCACAACAGCTCGTATGTCTCCATCTGGTGCGTTGTAAACGAGCGTCGCTTTTTTAGCTGGTCTGGCACGTACACCATAAAGCGTCGCGTGGTTTCATTTAGATGACTCTAGAGGAACAACATCTGGACGGAGAGCCTATAAGCTTGGCATCGATAATGACTTGCAAAATCTTGAAGCGTCGGTGTAAAGACGGCATCCCGCCGCGGCTATTTGGTTTTCTAATGAAGGCCTCGTCGATACAATATGACGCGTAGCGTTTTCCTTTATTTTTTCATATTATTTTTCTGAGCACCAGCTGTTACAGCCGCTGTACTTGCAGTGCTGAGCATCACGTTTTTGTCATTTTCTTGTATGTTATTTTATCACAACACGCTCGCCCCGTAGGATCTCGGATGTAGATCACGCTGTGCCGCATCCTTCAATTTTTCTTTTTCACGATGACTTCTTCCGCGATGCGAAGCGCGTGGTTCGCCACGCTAGTCGCTGTAAATTTTATGCCCAGGGTTTTGCATAAAAAATGAGCAAGCATGTATCGTGGCACACCGCGAAAGATGTTGTTGTTTGAGTCCGTGAAAGGCATGCGTTTTTTTCTTTTTTAAACAAGAGTCACAGCAGCCAATACAAGCGCCTATTTAAGTTATTTTGAGCTCGGTCATCCTTTTAGCTTTGTTTAAATATCCTTAACAAAACGACTCAGAAAGGCTAGAAGACCGACATAAATCTGCGAGGATGCGCGGTCATAACGACAGGGCATAATTTGATTACCCGCGTGGTACTTTAGCTGCCTAGGTCTAGTGCTGATAAGGTTAAGGACTCGGGTTCGATTACAGGAATACTTAACACTCATAAACTTGCTATATTTACTAAACAGTGTCTGCTTTGAAGCCAGTTTCGGACAGAAGCTTCACACGGACCTTCTGATTCGTCATGCCAGTCTCCAAGAACCCTTGTTCCGGTTCACCTCGGCCTTTTTCGCTCAATCTCTTCGAGTTTAGCACTCTATGTCATATCGTAAATGCAGGCCATTCCGGTTCCACAACAGTATGCGTGTGGCAGTCGGGAAGTTAAGTATCCACATCGCTTACGCAGCAGTAGAAACGTCAGCATTGCGTACTGCCAGGCGTTAAACTCCGAATCGGATCGAAGCACTTGCATTTAAAGGGACACTAAAGAGCAAAACGATTTTTCTAATATTAGTAAACTACTCTTTCACGATAGCAAAAACACCACGCTGGCTGCGAGACGGTGCTTAGCAAGCGACAAAACGGGCAAAAAAAAAAATGTGGGTGGCGATGCCAACTTGAAGTTTCCGCACCATTCGCCGTGACGTCACATGTTTGGACAGCGCCTAGGGACTACGCAGTTCCTAATCGTTAAAAATGAATTACATTGTACTCTGAGGGGGCCATAGACCTTACATACCGAGTTAGGGGAAATTTTCTTGCGCCCATTGCGCTAAAATACGATAAATACATTTTGAAATCAGAGACGTCACGCGGGGAGATTTCGGCGCGAAGTTTAAAAATGAAAGTTTGGACTTGATTTTCTATGATGGCGAAATCAACGACATTAGAGTTTTCAGAGTCCTATTTATCGATCTAAACCGATTCATTGCTTCTCTTTAGTGTCCCTTTAAGTTGAAGCGGCACACTCTGGACCACAAATAGGAATTACATACAACCTTTGTCACGCTTAGTGATGGTACGTGCACTGCTCAAAATTGGCTTGAACCTACGTTGTCATTTGAATTTTGAGAAAGGCTTATTGAACCTGAACACCAGTTGATTGTAATTTGAAATCGCTTACTAGCGCAAGGATAGATAGATAGATAGATAGATAGATAGATAGATAGATAGATAGATAGATAGATAGATAGATAGATAGATAGATAGATAGATAGATAGATAGATAGATAGATAGATAGATAGATAGATAGATAGATAGATAGATAGATAGATAGATAGATAGATAGATAGATAGATAGATAGATAGATAGATAGATAGATAGATAGATAGATAGATAGATAGATAGATAGAAATTGTGTGTGTGTGTGTGTGTGTGTGTGTGTGTGTGTAACAGAGAGGCAGAGAAAGATAGAACATATAATATGCAGGAGTGAGCACTTGCTTACCGAACAGTCTTTCCTCACGCCCGACGCCGATTGCTCACGCCAAATAGGAAGAGGCAAACATCCCCAAAAAACGTTCCCGTATCTTCTCTATTCATTCTAAACGGCTAGGCGCACACACTCGAAACGTACGATTTTCTCGAAGGACAAGTTCCAAACCGGCGGCACGCCCGTCAGGCCGCGCCGTATGCACTCGTCTCCCGCCAAAAGAGCACAAAATATCAAGGAAACGAGTGACAAACGATTCCACTTGCTCGTACGTACAGCACCTGCTTTGCCTTCCTCCTCCGTGGCGCTTATTCGTTCTATACCAAGGACGTCGGGACCGATAGGAAATCTCCCGTCGGTGCAAAAGAAGCCATCAATCTCCACGTCTACAATGGTTCGGGTCTGTGTCAGAGGCAAGAAGAGCGCCGAATCTGTTCGTCCCTGCTGTCTTTCTTGCAAGGCGTACGGCTTCCACACTCCACCCAGGGACACAACGAAAATTCCCCGAACGTCGCATCCAGCGGGACTGCGATTTGAGCAAGCTGCAATGCTCATGGTTAACGGGGGAAGAAAACAACTCCATAGAACAAGGACAAAAAAAAAAGACACTACCTTCTTTTTCCCTGTTCGTTTTGCGCTGCTTATTTCCCGCCGATTCGTCTGTCCTAGGCAACAAGAGCGCACAAGACGTTACACACACACACACACACACACACACACACACATACACAGTGCACAGGGGAGACATCAAGCAGCACGAGCACAAAAAGTAACTAAGGAACACAAATGCTGGAGCATACGGAGATCCCGAGCAATTCCCGGCTTTGTGAACATTGTTGTATGTCTGCCGCTTCTGTGTTCGAGGCACATTTTTCGTTCTGGCTCGTCGCATTGGGAACTTTCTTTCTTGATGGCCTCGAGCACTCCTTGTACAGGTAGCTTCTTTTCTCGTGTCTTACTTCATTGGTGACGTTAAGAATCGTTTTATTTTCTGTCTAGTCAGCTAAGGCCAATTGATCCTCGTTTTCGTGTGGGAATTTGCGAAGGCACAAAGGCCCGCAATTATGAGTCGAGCGCGTCCATTAAAGGTGATCTCTCACGTAAATGAGTTCCGAGTGGAGTGCTACAATAATAGCATTTAGCTGAATTTCAGACCAGCGACTTCCGAAGGCAGATTAGCAGGCTGTTCAGCTTACTTCGTTTTCTTCGAAATCACAGTGTTTAACGCAAGTATTATTGCATATATGTTGCAAGGTAGAAAGGCGGGCTAGGTGGAAACTAAGCATGCTTAAGATACAAGCAAGAAAACGACGGAGGTACTCCGAAAAAGGAGAGGACGAGCGCTGCGTCCTTTTTTTTGTATGTCTCCCTCCGTCTCGCGTCGGCATTCTAAGTATGCATATATGTTGATTTCAAAGCATATTTCAGAACAGCGTGCGTAATCGTAACGAAAGAAGCTTTCTCACTGAACTTTTACATTTATCTGGAGCTTTGTTGGCATTAAACGTTGAAAACGTCTTCGACCGTCTTAGAATATCCACGAACTATGTCACCGAGTCTTTCGTAATATAACCCCTGACTGAATTGAACGATGAGGCATTCTGATTCTTCTATACATACTGTAACAACTGAAGCGAAATAACAGTACGAAGCGCTTAAGTAGACGACGACAAAGCCCTAAGACTGCGAGATTGATTCAGCAAGGGTCCTTGTTTCTACAGTCTTACGGCCCTTCTTTTCCCCTTGTAGCATGTCACGCTGGCTAATGGGGATTCGGCCAACGGCACCACTTTGCCGGGCGTCTCAAATGTCCCGCGACGGGTCGGGATGTGACGTGTTTATCGACGCGTCATGGGCTGCGGAACTGAGCCTTGAACACAACCTTCGTGCTTCTCGCGTCTTGTTGCATTGCATCGTTGTGTTTGTTTCGCGTAGTTTACGTTCCGTGTAGATTTACGAGCTAGCCCAGTCAGCAGCCTTCCTTTGAGCCCGGACGTGTCCTCCCGAGCTCTTGCTTTTCCGGCGTGATGTATTACTCCTCCAAGTGTATCGCCGATTCCTTCTCAGCCTTTCGATCGTCGTGGGACAGGCAAACGTAAAATAAACTTCATCTCATCAAGCCACATCGCGTATTGGCCGCCACTATCAGTCACGCCGCACAGAAGTAACACTTGCCAGGATATGAATAGGACACGCACACAGTACACCTACATACCTCCTGTCCGGTGGTGATCCACCCACGTGCGAGAAACGTGGTCACCCACTTTACAGTCCTGCACATTCTCATTCAATGCAGTTAGTTAGATCGTATTAAAAAAAAAAGCACTTCCCAGCACACCACCGAGAGCAAATACCACTTCATCCATCTATGTTCACTGGTAGGGATCCGCTCTTCAAACTTTATTCATTGTTCATAAAAGATCAGAATAGTCTTCATGCGATATACCCAGGTAATCCGCTGCGCTACCTATGAACAGAGGTCGCTACTGCGGTAGCTACATTACCGAAAGCACCTGCCTCGCGGCCCTTGGGCACAAGGGCATGGACGAGGCATTCATGCTCATACCATGTGTTTATCGTTTTATTATCATGACCGTTTGCCACTGATTCCCACTGCACACATTTCATGTCATGCCCGTGATTTTAATACATGTATGTTTTACCCACCTTTTTAGCGCGCGGAATTTTAAGGCCCTTATACAGCCACTTAGCAAAATCATTGTTCACGTTTCTTGTTCCATGACCTGGCGCTCTTTGGCCATCAATTGACCCTTGCGCCATTAAAAAGCAGATATCATCATCATCATTAGATGACGTCTACTGAAGCTTAAGCTGAAGGGCGTAATGTGAATGGCGATGAATCATAACGTTTTTTTTTCTAATGCGAAGCATTTCTTAGCGAACCTCGGGCACTTTGCCCGTTTCTATCTATCTATCTATGTCTCTAGCCGCCCACGTCTGGGCGCTCTCCTGGTCGCCTCCATAACTTGTAATATACCAAAATTGGCACAGCAGGGGATCAGTGTGTGACGAACACGACTCACTGGTCACGACATGAATAACTCAAAATACCTGTCGCGTACGTCATGAAACCCTTTCTCTCAGTCACGTGTGGCACATACCCATAAACCAGAGTTAATGTTATGCGAGTACGTGCTACAGGTGATACAGAGTCTCACCCAACGCAGTAACCGCTAACACACACATTGACACGCAAGGAAAGTGATCATAATAATAATAATAATTGTTGAGGTTTTATGTCCCAAAAGCACGCTACGATTATGCGAGACGCCGTAACGAAGGGCTCCGGAAATTTTGACCATCGGGTGTTCTCTAACATGTACCGAGATCGCACAGAATACGGGCACTAGCATTTTGCCTCCCCGCGGCGGCTGCATTTTCGATGGAGGCGAAAATGTTCGAGGCCCGTGTACTTAGATTTAGGTGCACGTTAAAGAACCCCAGGTGGTCGAAATTTCCGGAGCCCTCCACTACGGCGTCTCTCATAATCATATCGTGGTTTTGGGACGTTAAACCCCAGATATTATTATTAGCATTTTGCCTCCGTCGAAATGCAACCGCCGCGGCCGGGATCGGATCACTCTAGGCTCTAGGATCACTTCTAGCCAAAGAGCGTCATTTGTACGCTCATGGGATGTTATTTGCGCCGGTGCATACTCATATACTGAAGTGCGAACACGTACAAGAGCCGAAGATTTGATTTAAGAGGAACAGGCGTATGTATGGATGGAAACACGGAGATGTCGCAATACATATACTAAGATGTAGTAGCCAAAATCGAGCTTTCGTCGCTTTGTACGTATTATCCGCGCGAGATTTATCGATTACCTTTATCGATAGAATCGCAGCAATCTCGCATCACCATTTCGCAAAGGCAGAGAAAAAAAATAAAACTCCTACGTGCTCACTACACAACCAGATCACTGTGTCATATAGCCGTGTTCAACTCAAAATAAAACTTACAAATGTCCCGATGAGCGAAGAGTCTCTGTAGCGCTTTCTATGGGTGTGGTCGAGTCTTGTGGTGAAGACGTGACGCAAGAACCCCATCGCTGTGCTCTCTTCTCGCGCAAATAAAGTGCAAAGTGTGTAGCACGGCTGGTTGTGCAGCCGTCATCTAACACCCGTAATCACGTGACATGTTACGTCACGCTTCTTCTCTTTATACAGCACTAACTAAACGGCAATAAAGTTGTTCTTCACCCGACTGCCGGCCTCGCTACATATTACCAGACCTTGCGCTATCCTCCAAACCTAAGTGTATTTCATGTTTCTGTCTATGCTGACTCAGAAATAAAAATATAAAAAATATGATGATCTGACACATATATGTGGCCCTCAGGGAATACCATTTATAAATAGCGTGTCCCATCCGCCATTAGTGTCCCATGACCTGCGTTTCATAAAAAAATTGATTCAGTAGTTACAACATCCACTTGACCAGAGATAAGCAGTCGGTTTTTGTATTTCCAGGGATTTCTTAAGGTCATTACAAGACGGAGAGATGAAATTGGCATAGCAATAATAATTATATTAAGACGAGCGACGGGCTTCCTGTATAATATACGGGAGTAAAAGAATTAATGCGCTCGCGTAGGAGGGCCATATATTCCTGCCCTTAGGTCGTCTCACGTTCCGGAGGCGCAGCAATTAAACGCGTTACCGGAAGCTTGTCTTAATGCTGCTTAATGAGCACTGCTCCGCTGTTGTCCATTATATTTTCCTTGAGCAGCTGTATATATGAGAACGAATGTCTTCCGATTTATTGCACTTTCCATATCGGCAATATGGCTGGCCTAAAAATGTGTGCAGGCGCGTGCTCATTACTTTCGCGGACAGAGAAATTAAAGAAATGATGTGAAAGATTACGAATCAAGGGAAGAACATTTATATGATGTCTGATTGGATATTTGGCGTATTTACTGCGAAATGCCTGAATGCAAAAAGGGTATGAGATGTTTGAAGCGCACGCGACAAGTAACCTGTTTTCCGTGGAACCGGGAATGAAACCACCAAAAACTATGCGCGGAGGAATTGACGGGATAATGGCAACAAATGAAACCTTAAATGCAATAAATATTTCCTGTTGTAACGACTGGTTTGGGATTAAACGCTTCTAATGTGCATTGAGGTCATTTTTTTATCGTCACAATGAAGAATGATTACAATCACCCTACCCGCCTTACTTTCTACATGGGCACATTTAGGATTTCATTTAGTACTTGTGTCACCTGATAATACTCTTTACGCATTCACGAATTCCATAGAAAATAGTTAACCAGAAACACAAACGTCTCGATCGTACAAGGCAGGACTGCGATGACACAGGAGCAGATTTGTTTCAGAGTTCTTAAATTATTTCTTAATGTACCAATTAACCTAGATTCTTGGGAGGCCTAGTGTATGTTTGTTTTTTCTGCGTTGAAGGAGATGTTTTCAATTTCTAGGGGCATATTAGCTGGATCTATTCTCATACGTGCGCCTCATACCGCATCTATCCCCCTCCCCCCAACCTGCCCCTAAAAAAAGCCTATAAGTACTAAAGGATGCAGCAGTAACTATAAAGTAAAAAAACACACACCGAAAGAACAATTTTGAATTGAATTGAATTGAAGTTTATTTGTCCTGAATTCTTACAGGATCGGGAGCAGAGGCTAAAGGCTATATAGCCTGACATGGGGCCTCTGCTCCTAAATACAGTTTGGCACGCAGGCCGCTGAACATCTCACTCTGTCGCAGACATTTTCAGAAATAAAACAATAACACAACAATATTTAGCATGTTCTTGTTACACAATTTCGGAGAAAACATAACAAAAGAACTTCATCACAAAAGCTTCATCTCAAAAGAAACTTCATCAATACACAATGTTAAATAAAGCATAAGAAAAGAAACTACAACACATAACTCAAATTGATAGATAGGATGTAACAAATCAAGCATAGGAACTTAATAAGCATACTCAATATCATGGTTCATTAGGATGGTCTTGATAATGGTGTTCGAGGGTATGGAATTGAAATCTATGAGACCGTGTAAACGATTTAACATTGTGGGTATTTGATACTGAACGTGTTGCTTGCCATAATTTGTCCTTAATGCTGGGATTTTCCGGCGTTGCTGACGCATGGTATAATGCGTATTGTCAGGCGGGTTCTGAAGACACTGTGGCTTGTTTTGTTTCACCCATTGCAGAAGTTTGAAGTGGTACAGTTTTGTTGCCGTTAGTATTACGTATTTTTCAAAGAGTGGCTTAGTTTTCAAGTCCTTGATAATACCATGGTACTGCTCGAATGCTCGCAAAACTCTTTTTTGAAGAACTAGTAATTTTTGATAGTTTTTTTTGTGTAGTAGTACCCCATACCAAGATACCGTATGTCATTTTAGAGTAGAAAAGGGCATAATATAATTCTAGTTGTAACCACTTTGGTAAGACTGGGCTGAGCTTATATAAACATCCAACGGTTTTACTGAGTTCTACCGTTAGTTTTTCTATATGTGTGTTCCATGTCAAGCCTTCGGAAAACCATACACCTAGAAACTTCTGGCTGGTGACTTGCTCTATCTCTTTGCCCTCAAATAAAACAGTCGAACTATAGTTACGCGGCTTATTAGGTGGGGCAAACACAATGTATTTCGTTTTACTAACATTTAGTTGCAGTTTATTCAAACTAAGATAAGCGGACAACTTTTGTAGGTAGTTATTAACCTGCTGTTCAAGCTCTAGAATGGATGTGCCGCTGAAGAATATGTTAGTGTCATCAGCATACATTATTAACTTGGGAGAACATGGGATATCACACAGGTCGTTTATATAAATTATGAACAATAGAGGGCCAAGAATTGACCCTTGCGGTACTCCTCTTGTAATGTTTAAGTAAGTGGATGCACTGTTGTTTATACAAACATATTGATGGCGGTTTGTCAGATAGTCTTTCATTAACTCAAGAACCACACCACGTACGCCATATTTGCTAAGTTTACCCGTTAGTACTTCGTTACATACCGAATCAAACGCCTTCCTAAAGTCTATGAACAAACCGAGTGAGTACAGTCTGTGTTCGATGTTTGTGATTAGTTCATGTTTAATATTAAGCAGAGCTGCTTCACAAGATTTATTTTTTTGAAAACCATACTGAGCCTCACTGATCACATTATACTTGTCAAAGAATTTGTACAAGCGTACGTTTATTGCATTCTCGAATACCTTAGATAAAACAGGAAGAACGGATATTGGCCTGTAGTTTGTGAATTGCCTTTTATCACCACCCTTGAACACGGGGCATACTCTCGCTATTTTTAGGCGGTCTGGAAAAATGCCAGTTGCAAACATTCGATTTATTATATAAACAATCACTGGAGCTATAATATCAGCTACGTATTTTAGCGGAGTTGCCTTGATCTCATCAAAGCCAGCGGCTACGTTATTCTTAATCTGGTTTATTAATTGTATTACTTCCTCTGATGTCACTGGAGATAGTGATACGGAGTTTTTAAGCCCGTACTCTTTTAATGTAACACAGGGAGCTGTACTGCTATCATTTTTGTATTCTGCACTGGTCACAAAGTAATCATTCATATTATTCGCTGCGTCACTATCAGATAAGGTGCCTGCACTGGTATGAAAACATAGCGGTGGTGCTTCTTTTTTCTCAGACATTAGATTCTTAACCTCGTCCCACACCTTCCTAGAGTCATTTTTTATCTTCGTAAACAACTTTTCGTAATATGTTTCCCTCGCACGCTTTAAGTCGGTGTTCAACCTATTTCGGTATTTTTTAAACTCTGAGAACGCCTCCAGGTTCCGTGACCGAACAAAAGTGTGGTACATTTTATTTTTTGTTTTAATCATTTTCAGTAGTTTTTTATCAATCCATGGCTTCCTTGCGCGTTTGGGTTTTCGATTTCGCAAGGTCATTGGAAATGCTTGATTATAACATACTCTAAGTTTTTCAAAAAATGCCTCGTATGCTGCATTTGGGTTTCTTTGCTCAAACACGCATGTCCAATCGACTGATTGAATATGTTTTATTATGATTGAATGCTCCCGTAAACCGCTACGCGAAACTGTGGCTGGTGTTTGCAAAAGGGCTGTTCATAAAAATAACATTATTAACATTAGCGAGCATGAATCTATGTTGGTCCGCTGCTGTAGCCATGATATTTGCAAAGTTCTTCATTATGGAATAAACCGTACATATGTGACAGCGCGATGAAGTGATATCGCTGCCCAAAATCATTGTTTACTTAATTCTAGCTTTGTTACCCCCTGGTGCCATTCAATAATAATTTTCGGGGTATTGCGTCCCAAAACCATGGTATGAATATGAGGGACGCCGTAGTGGAGGGCTTCGAAAATGTCGACCACCTGAGGTGGTCGACATTATCGTGACCACCTGAGGTGGTCGACATTTTTTATCGTGCACCTAAGTTATTGCCTTTTCACGCGTGAGCTTAATTACGTCCTCAAGTTGGGAAAATGTTTGAGGTTAAAGGGACACTAAAGGCAAATAACAATTTATGTCAGAGTGAAAGCCCAATGTATGACAACTTCTAAAACGGCAATATTATCAACAGCAGTGCCCTACTTACCGAGAAATTAAACTAAATGTATCACATGATGAGCGCCACGAGTGGGATATTTTCGAAGTGATCCCGATGACGTATGGAAGTCGGCCTACAATAAATCACTAGTAATCAAACTAGCAGCAGTAAAAAAAGAACATTCCGAGCATCAAAAGACGTAATAAAATGCTGTTTGTTCGTTTCCGCTTGATTCATGGAAAACAAAACCTCCGTGGCGTTGCCATTGGGAACGGCGCGCGTGGTTCAAAGGTTCCGTTTTCGCCGAACTGCGCCTCGCCCGTCTCAGTGGTAGTTTCCGGATCGCGTACTGGCGTGCGTGTTTTGCGCGCTCGTGAAAGTCGCTCTGACAGAAAGTTCGACAAAATGCCGCATGCGTGTGATATTGCCGGATGCCCGAATGGTGCACAACGCCAGTGCTGCAGCAAGGAAACCGGTGTGTCTTTTCACTGGGTGCCGCGGAATGAACCCTTACGCTCGAAGTGGCTTAGTGTCATGCCATTGCGCCAGTGTGCTGAACAGTCAAAACCTCTGCGTGTGTGCTCGCTGCACTTTCGTACTGAGGATTACGAGACTGATAAGAAGTGCAGTGCCAACACGTGTCAAACGTCATCACCGTCTTGTGTTACGTCATAGGCCCGCTGCCTATATATACTTCATTGTCTGCTAAATAAAGCATTCTGCGTTGGTTACTGGCCTGGCTCTGTCACTTTGGCGTAAGCTACAACAGTGGCTACGAAGATGGGATTCAGGCTTCCTGGGCGCTGAATGTAACCACCACCTTCGCCTACCACCACGGAACGTCAGCGGCCATGGCCATGGCCATGGCTACGAGTCTCGGCACCCCAAGTTTCGACGAAAATCAAGATAAGTGGGAGATTTACTTGACTCAGCTGGAGGCATTCTTTGAAGCAAATGATATTAAGAGGATAAGAAAAGGGCGCTTCTGATTTCGACGCTATCAGCGAAGGTGGTAGGCGTTCTTGCGGGACACTGCGCTCCCCGTAAAGTAAATGAGCTGAGTTACCAAGAAGCACTCGCTTTCCTAAACGCCCACTATGCGCCGAAGAGTAACGAAGTTGCCGCAAGTTATAAGTTCTTCACTAGGGACCAAACGACCACTGAATCTGTCCGAGGCTATGTCGTTGAGCTCCGCAAGCTGGCAGATAAGTGTAACTTTGGCACCGGTTTTGACCGTATGTTACGTGACCGCATTGTTTGTGGCATCCGAAATCGCGCTGTGCAGCAGACGCTGCTCGAAAGAAGTGAGCTCACACTGGCCGAAGCGGTAAACATTGCTACGGCTGCCGAAGCCGCTGCGCAGGAAGTTAGCGCCATGACCAAACCTGATACGGCAGCGGTGTGCAGTTTAGCTGGAAAATCTAGCCAGTATCAAACCACCTCCAGAGATAAGAAGCAACGAGTTGCAGATTGTGCACGCTGCGGAAGCCATGACCATCAAGCATATGATTGCCCGCACAAAAGAGAGAAATGTTTTCGCTGTGGGAAGACAGGTCATTTCGCAAGAAAATGCCGCTCCCAATCGAGGCTCAGGGCTCGTGGCAGGCAGGATGTCAGTGCTTATGCCTTTCAGTATGAGAGCACTGCATCTGAAACCGATGAAAGTGATATTTCAACAGTGTTCACTGTACAAGAGACACGGGGAAGCAACGTCTGCTACAGGCGTATCGCAGGGTCATCCGTTTGGGGGGGGGGGGGGGGCGTGCCCCTGAACATGATCATTGATACGGGATCACCATTTTCAATAATCCCACAAGAAGTTTATCTCAAGCATCGCCTGAGCTGGCCGCGGTTATCGAAATGCAAACAGACGCTCAGCTGCTACCTGGGCAACTTGCCCATTGTCGGTGAACTACAGCTTCAAGCCCAATTTTCAGGCAAAGCTGTCCCTGCCACCCTGATTGTTATAGGGTGTTCTGGTCCTAGCCTTTGCGGAAGGGATTTAATTCAAGCATTGTCAATACTTCCGAGTGAGTTCCTCGGAACAGTGCAATCGATGTCAGTTGCTCGCGACAGCCTCTGCACGGAGTTTCACGCACTTTTTGAATCTGGGCTCGGAAGAATTCAGGGGCCTCCTGTGAAATTCCACGTTCGAGAAGACTCCCAACCTAAGTTCCACAAGGCGCGGCCTATCCCTTACGCTCTTCGTGAGAAAGTGGAAACGGAGCTGGAACGCTTAGTGAGTGAAGGCATATTATCGCCTATAGCACATTCAGAGTGGACGGCACCAATAGTGCCGGTACTAAAGAAAGACGGATCACTCCGCATCTGCGGTGATTTTAAGACCACTATTAATGCTGCGTGCATAACTGAGCAGTATCCACTACCTAACATCGAGGATATTTTCGCGTCACTTCGTGAGGGATCTTTTTTCACTACATCGGATCTGAAGGACGCATACAACCAGCTCCCCTTGAATGAGGAAGCGAAGAAGTTGGCCGTGATAAACACGCACAAGGGGCTGTTTTGCTATAACCGTATCCCGTTTGGAGTTGCCTCGGCTCCCGCGATTTTTCAGCGGCGCATGGAAACCGTCCTGGCTGGCCTTCCTGCCGTGCAGGTGTACTTGGACGACGTATTAATAGCCGAGCGTCCAGACAGTAACGACTCCGTGCTCCGGGATGTTTTGCACCAGCTACAGGAAAACGGTGTCAAGCTGAAAGCAGAAAAATGTCACTTCCGTAAAGACTCAATCGTCTATTTGGGGCACCGGATCTACAAAGACGGCTTGCACCCGTTGGAAAAGAACCTGGCTGCAATACGCGATTCACCACGGCCTACGAATGTAAGCGAACTGCGCTCGTTTTTGGGTCTGCTGTCGTATTATCACCGGTTCCTGCCACACATGTCAGCGATGTTGGCCCCCTTGTATAATCTACTCGAAAAAGAGCATAGATGGGAGTGGGGTGCAACCCAGGGAAAATCTTATCTCAGGCGAAACGAACGCTTCTCAGCTCACCAGTGCTGACATATTTCCAGCCCGACCAACCAGTCCGGTTGGAATGTGATGCATCACCGTTGGGTTTAGGTGCCGTCATCTCGCACCGCATGGGCCACGTGGATAAGCCCATCGCTTTCCGTTCACGCGCACTGACGCGCGCCGAAAAAAATTATTCGCAGCTCGAGAAGGAAGCTCTGGCGCTAGTGTTTGGAGTCTCAAAGTTTCGAGACTACCTGTTAGGCCGCGAGTTTGTGCTGGCGATGGACCACCAACCACCTGTGGGTCTTCTACGAGAAGATCGACCGGTGCCTCCAATGGCGTCGGCGCGTATCCAGAGGTGGGCTCTGTTCCTAAGTCAGTACTGATACCGCATCGAGTACAAGGCCGGGAAGCAAAACGCCAATGCAGACGCACTTAGCCGTTTGCCAGTGCCGACACCAGAGGCTGTTCACTCGGGAACCTTGCCAGAATACGTGCTGGCTACAGAGAATCTTGACAGTTCGTTCGTGCCAGCGGGTGCTTTGAGGGAACTGACGAGTGCAGACAAAGATCTTTGTGTTGTCCAGAACTTCATGCTTAAGGGATGGCCTAAACGCCTCTCATCATGTCATAGTCATCTTCAACCTTACTTTTGCAGAAGACTGGAACTGTCGAGCGCAGAAGGTCTGCTCTACTGGGGTCATCGAGTTATCATACCCTGCAGGGCGCGGGGGCCCATGCTCTCCGAGCTACACCGGTCACACCAGGGAGCATCGGCGATGAAAAGACTGGCTCGGACGCTGTTCTGGTGGCCAGGGTTGGATGGTGACATCGAAAATCTCGCTCGTTCATGCATGCCATGTGTACAAGCTCAAACAATGCCACATCGCCAGGAGCCTATCAGTTGGCCAGAAACCGGGATAAAGTGGTCAGGGCTTCACATTGATTATGCCAGGCCAATAGACGGGCGCATGCTGCTGTTCGTGTGCGAGTCGACGACTAAGTGGATCGAGGCACTCCCTGTCAGGTCGGCAACCACCGAAGTCACAATAACACGTCTTCGCGAATTATTCGCGCGTTTTGGCTTGCCGCAAACTGTAGTGTCAGATAACGGGCCCCAGTTTGCAAGTGAGCAGTTTGCCCAGTTCATGACAGACAACAATACAACGCATCTGCGCAGTGCCCCGTACCACCCACAGTCGAACGGCCTTGCGGAACGCGCAGTTCGCACTATCAAGGATGGCCTTGTCAAACATTCGATGGTGAACGACCTCGACGCCAAACTAGCGCGAGTATTGCTAGGCTACCGACGCACGCCCCTACCGTGCGGAAAGTCTCCTTCGGAACTGCTGCTTAATTATCAAGTTCGGTCACTCTTGGATACATGTGTGCCATCCTTATCTCGGAGTCGTTTCCAGCCTTCCAGATTCCAGCCCGGGGACCCGGTGTGGGTGCGCAACTTTGGACACGGGAGGCGGTGGTGCCCAGGCGTCATCAAAGGCACCGAAGGTTCGCGCCTCGTGACAGTCGACACACCAGGTGGACCAACCCGGCGTCACTTAGACCAGATTCGCCCGCGGGTGTCTAGGTCACCCGGGACTCCAAGGGCGGAGACTGTCGAACCAGTACCGCCCAGCCCTGACAACGGGGAGCAGCAGGAGTCACCACGAGAGGAGCGGTTAAGCACGCCAACTCCAGCACACAAGGACGCTGTTCCCGTTCCTTCTACAACGCCACCAATATTTCTTCCAGCTGTGGGGTTTCCCCAACTCCTCCGGTTTTACGAAGGTCTAGCCGACTACGAAGACCCATGCAAAGACTCAATCTTTAAAAGAAAGGGGGAGGTGATAAGAAGTGCAGTGCCAACACGTGTCAAACGTCATCACCGTCTTGTGTTACGTCATAGGCCAGCTGCCTATATATACTTCATTGTCTGCTAAATAAAGCATTCTGCGTTGGTTACTGGCCTGGCTCTGTCACTTTGGCCCAAGCTACAACAGAGACCAACCACAACTTGGTGAAGGCTTTGAATGTGCCCATCCGAGCAAGTCTTTGCCATGTCTTTGCCGCAGCGCCGTTGTTGCTACTGTGGGTCCCGCTACTTCCGCTCGGCTGCTACTAGTGTCGGCGGCCGCGCAGTAAAAGCGGGCAACGTTGGGCACGGCAGCAGTGACGTATGAAAGTCGTATTTTCAGGCGGGAGATTTGAAGCGCGCTAACGCGATGCGGACCACTAAAAAGGTGATTTTATTTCAAAATAAGCACTTCCTTGGCACAAAAGCAGCACTACGAGGTTTCTGGACCGCTATGTCAACAATCAACGTCGACTTAATATTTGCCTTTAGTGTCCCTTTAACTTGTCACTTTAGGCAGAGCTTCGAATAGCCGAAAGCAAAACATCACGAAACAAGGTAACGCTCGTCACCCCAAATGATATATAACGGGTTGCACATTCGGTTTTCCGGGCAGCTTCCACCCGGAAAGCGCTGTGTGCTGTTCCTATGTGCCTTCTCGTGTCCGTGTTTCCTTTCGCGCTACACCAAAAGCCTTTCATGTTAGTAACCAACAAGCCCCCGTTGCAACCCTCATCTAGCCAAACCCCCGAGAGTTTATAAAACGGCCTCGTTAACGTAACTATCTAAAAAATCAAACCACGAGCCGCAGTACCCCCATCTCTCCACAGAACTTCAAAGAGAACTTAGGTTTTTTTTTTAATTTCTCGGGGGCAAAATATACGGCTTTTAATTAAGGTCCCCGGCAGGGCCGGCCGCACCGTTGCGCTCAGGTGCCACGGGGGCCGCTGCCTTTCCAGGGAACACGTGCGAATAGAAATCGTCTTCGGCGAGACGTGAACAGAATGGTACGACGAGATAGGACCCCGGGGGGATTGGGGGGGGGGGGGGGCAATGGGTTGCCCACGCCAGTCCGCTAGGCGAGTCGTTGGGACGATTCAACAAAGGCACGTGCTCTGCCCACCACGACTGCAAGTTTTTTTTTATTCTGATTATATTATTTCGTTTCTGCGATAGCTGTCCGACACGAAAACGAGCCGGACAACAAATGTGCCTCGCTCTTTCATTGTCACGCTGCCCGGGGCGCGTTTCTTGTATGAGTGCGCGGATGCCATTGCACGACTGCGCACGTCTTCGCGCCTATGCGCATACTTCGGCGTACATTCGCTTGTGGGAGTGAATCTGCAGGTTTGTGTGCTTCGCCGATGCGGGAATCGTTCGCTCCAACGTTCTATATTTTCTTGTTTATTGATATATGGGAAAAACGTATCAAGGTACGCTATGTTAGGGCCCCCTATACTATCAACGTGATAGTAGTGTTGAAGTAACATACAAGACCCAGAAAAATAAGAACGAATGAAAGACAAGTAATCAGGAGCATTTCGTACATACACGATATGTGGTGCACGAAGAGTGAGCATAGTCTATGGGCATAGTCCAAACGTACAGGGTGGTCACATCAGGTTCCCAGACACATGTCCATACTCATCTCCAGAATGGTTGAAATATGGAAGCCGATTCTGAAATAGCTTTTGTTCCACGCTTAACCCGTGGTGATCGCATGGGATGCCCTACGGAAAATTATTCCACATTAGTTACATCTGTTTAGCTCATGAATGTACTTAGAAAGAAAACAAAATGTCCAATGAAGAAAGCCATGTGCGGGTCTGGCGCTGGCGGAAGGTCCGCGGGAAGCGTGGTCGAGGCACCGTGTTCCTTCCACTCCAGCAATATTGCTCATTTCCTTCTTTCCCTTCCCTCCTCCCTCTCTCATCTATCTATTCCCTCTTACCATTCCCCACACCCAGGGTAGCCAACCGGGCACCTCTCTTGCTAACCTCCGTCCCTGCTTTGCGCCTTTGTGTTTCGTCCTTTCCTCCAGCAGTGTGCAATGTAGTCAACCTAAGGGGATGACATCATTATGTATTTTTTTATATATGGTACATGATTTAGTTGTGTGTTTGTATCCATTGTATTGATTTATTCACATAGTTCCCGCAACGTCGTGGTGGCATTACTGCAGAGGGTGCCCATACAATGATTACATAGTTAAATTACATTTCTGTGATAGAGAAGATGTATTTTAAGGGCTCGTTTTTTCATTGTTAGACACAACATTAATGAGAACTAATGGACAATAATGCCAAGGAAAGCATAGGAGATGTTATTTGTAATAATTGGGATATAAATGTGGAGCAAGTAAAGTGGACGTAAAGATAACTTGACGCCGGCAGGGACCCTGCCGGAGTCAAGTTATCTTTTCGTCCACTTTATTTTCTTCACATTTATATCCCAGTTATTACAAATAACATCTCCTATGCTTTCCTTGGCATTATTTTCTGTTAGTTCTCATTAATATTTCTGTGATAGAATGGGAAAACAGATTGCCGAATATAACATTGACAGCATACCACAACACATTTAGTACAATATCTAAATGTACTACATTTGCACATTTTACTTCATCTCCAATGATTCTCCTTCATCTTTCTTAAAAGATATTTTTACTCGGTACCTTTTCATTCCGTGTTTGATTTTTTTTTTTCCTCTAGAGCAAGCAGTCGTATCGCCTTTGGCGATCGCACTTGCCAGCTAGCTCTCGTGTGGATATTTCGATCCTAACAAACCTGTAGTAATAATAATCATTCATGGGCCTCCCGCGTCTGCCCCGTTGTTCACGGTCAAAGTGTATGAATCAGACAGAGCTGAACCCGTGAACCGTAAAATCTGAACCTGGCACTGGTCCACCTCGGAGAGAGTGATGAAACAACAGAGGGGAAGTCACGCTTCGCACCCACGGAAGCGTTGAAAAGAATGACGACCTCTCAAAACAAAGCCCTGTCTCCTCTCAGCAGGCGTCGAGGGAGGAACCAAGCCAGGCGTTGTTTGTTTTTCTGGAAACTCGTGTTTAAAATCAGTGTTCCGCCCCCTGTTTACGTTCGAGTCACTGGTGGGTGAAGAGAAAACAAGAACAGGTGGAAGGTTTAGTTCACGCAGCTGACTCGTTGGTCGTCCTCGTGCGTTGGTGTCTTGAAATTGGATTACTAAATCCACGCATGCTCGTTTGCTATACGCCGTTACGATGCTGCGCGCGTGGTCACGGGGGCGTATCCAGGCAGGGACAAGCGCATTTTGACGCGTTGGGAAAGTGATATCATTCGGGCACTTAGGTTTACGTTCAGGTTAGGCAGCCACCGCATAGTGTAAAAAATAGGGGGTGTGCGAATAGTGAAATTTCATCTCGAATCGAATAGTGCCGAATATATAGTGGCCGAAAATATATAGAATATCGAATGGAAATAGCTTTCATTGAAAAGTGAAAGAAAGAACAAAAAAAATGAAATCTGCTTACATTCTCCAGCCTACGGACGCTATGATGTGGTGACAGCTTTATTACGCGCTTATCCGGGAGAGGTCTTTTTTTTTATTTTTAATGGGCGCACAGGCATGTTGGCAGAAGAGCCGCCGTTCCAGTCAGCAGCGGCACTCCTAACCACCTAACGGCTAACAGAGCGGGGTACGGTAAATATTTTATTTTTCATATGGTCGCGAATAAAGGTCATCAGACAGCAGTAACGTGCTTCAGCGTCATGGGTGCTCCGGGCCCAAAAACCATCGGGCACCCATTCACAGCAGCGTTTAAACTGCCCGCCGGAACGGTAGGAGTTTCTGAACGAGTGGAGCGGTGTGGCAGTGGCCTCTGCACAGCGCGAACAAATAATCACATGTGAAGCCGATCACCCAGGATTTCACGGACCAAAGCCGGGACGTTTTACGGTGCTTGCGGCATACGCAACCGAACTACGCAAGAAGTCCGTGCCTTCGTTCCGGAAGAGGAGTTCTTAAGGACTTGGCAGTTTTCTCATGTGTTTTTGGACGTGCGGAAATGACGTAATCTCCGCTAAGGTAAACATGCGCTCGCTTTTGAACCAGGATATCAGTGAAAGTTTTAACGAAGGGCCTATTCTAACGAAGTTAGCGTTAGTTTTAGCCACCCCACCCTAACCAAGTTGCACTATTGGCCTTTGCCACATTTTGAAATGTTTGTCCTGTCGAATTATTCGAAACTTCGAATACTAGCTATTCGAAAGTCGAATCGAATTATTCGATTAGGTATTATTCGGTTCGAATTCGAAAATAGAATGTTCGCACAGCCCTAGTGAATGACTACTGTACATCCCTAAATTGCTGTTTTGTACCCCTAAATTGTACGACCCTCAAGAGCTGTCTCGCGCATAACCGCTTCGTGGTTCCGTAGCCAACGGGAAAATCGCATCTTTTCACCTCCACGCCGTTCTTTTTTTTTCCTTCTCTCAGGATAGGGGAACCAATAAATCTCAATCGGATAAGTTTTGAGAATTTGCGACAATATTGAAATTCCGTATTTACGAAGCGTTGGACATCCTGCACGTTAGAAACGCGGAAAAATGTAGGCAAATAGAGCATAGCAATGAAATACCACCAGTATGCAGCAGGGCTCTTTTAGATGGACAACGTAGATGTCTTAAGAGAAAGTCTCAGATGCCTCGTCAAACACGAAACACTACCGTCGGCGTGCCACCCCCCCCCCCCCCTTGTGCGCATGCCTATTAACGGAACTTTATGTAAAAGAAAGGCTCAAGCAATGTGAGAACCAACTTCGTGAGAATGTTGGCTGGCTGCTTGGTTTATTCAGCTTTAGCGTTGTTAACAGAGCCCAAAGATTACGAAAAGGCGTCATAATAAAGAGCTCAGGATTACTCTTGATTGCCTGGGATACATTCAGGTGATGAAAAACCACAGTAGCATATGAGCCACTCGCTCACGGCCACCAACGAAACGCAGTCGTAGCTGCCGGGAATCGTACGCGCAGCCTCGTGCTAGAAAACCTTACGCCGCAGCATCTTAGTGAGCGAAGCTGCACGGAGCTGAACACGGGTAAACGACTGAACGGCAGATGGGAAGTCTGCATCCGGTTCCAAGGCTTTCGACGAGAGAAGGTGTTTTTGCGCTGACCTTGACGAAAAGAAGTAGCTTTGTCAGAAAGTTGGCACCGGACAAGACTTTTTCGTTCACGCTTTGCTCCTTCGTGGTTTCTCGAAATGATGTCACAAAGCTTCGTTCCTTTAGATGAACTTCGTTTAGATGCGTTTATTACTACGCCGTACGCAAATGGGTGATACAATTATGCCTGGCGATTTACGCACCCAAAATCACGATATGATTATTAAGGCGGAAGCTTCCGATGCCTCCAAAAACGCTAGGAGTGACCGTCGGCGTCGACGCCTTCAGCGTCAACGCGAACGATGCAAAAACTCATGTGACGACATCCTAATACGATGTCATAGTGGCGTCACAGATCGCAAAATTTGTGCCGTCACTATGACGCCATCACATTACATTGTCACTTGTCCAAAGGTGGGCCGATACCGTAGATACAGAACCCACGTGAGATACAGAACGCTTGCAATGCATGCGATCGCGGAGGCAGTAGAAAACCACGTTTGGTGCATACAACTTTCGATGAGCGGCCTCTCCCTCGGGCGCACGAGAAGTCTTGCCCATCTTCGGAAATAAAATCCCGCTCCTATACTCACAATCGGTCGCCTCTTCTTCACCGCGCCTATCCTCCTCGCGCACGGCGCTGCCTCGCATTGGTTACCGCCTCTTCAGCGCGCAACCAGCGCGGCTTCTCATTCGTCACCTCCTCTGCCCACCTCCAGCGCCTCCTCCCCATCGGCGCATTCCTTTCACCGAGCTTCGTAACGACAACAGCGATAGGGCGACTAAGAACAGCATTGATGTTAAAGGAGTGGTGACACAAAAATTCGCACACAATTTGACTGTTGAATCACACTAATGGGTGCATATAGGTGTCATCTCTACAATATCAGCCACAAATACAGCCTAAAAAGTATTTCAGTTGAGTTTTGAATTCGTGAAAGTGCCGAATAGGAAATAGAGGCAAAAGACGATGAGGTCATTGAGCGGATACCACCTACGTGACGAGTTCTGGCCGGGTTACCGGAGTCGTGTACGAGACGGACAACGCTGGTAGCGACACATGATGATGCATAGTCTAACCAGAGACCTACAATATAACATCGCAGCGACTTACTCGCTTACCGATTCTGTGTAAAGCATTAGCAGTGAGATAATTAGAAACTGACGGTATTCTCATTACTTTTTTTTCCCGACAAGAACAGCAACGCGACGGAAAAAATAGAAAAAAAAAACACAGCATATCCACGGGGTGAATGATGAAGAGTTTGGGGCGAAGCTCCTGAAGCAATCATGGTTACACCGTGAAATCTTCAGTGGTTTCGCCCAGCAGTAGTCTCGCGGCGCACGTTTCACAGCCGCTTCCCGCTCTCGCAGTCCCGGGTCCGCTTCTCGCTGCGCGCGTTTCACAGCGGCCTCCTTAGCGCGCACCGTTGCGGGATCCGCCTGGCGCCGCGCTCGCTTCGCGGCGGCCTCTCGAGCTCGCACCTGGGGATCCTGCCGACGAGCACGAGCCGCAGCGGCCTTCCGTCCCCGGCGCTCCTCGTCGTCCATGGTCCGCCAAGCAGCACGATCCGGCAAGCGTACTCGTACGGCGACGATCTGGGGAATGAGAAATCCCCGTGCAGCCCGCGCAGCAGCCAATCGGAGAGCAGCTGCACCGCCAGTACCATCTAGCGTACCTTCACCCAACCGCCATATTGTACGCATGTCTATGGGACAGCGCCCTCTCAGAAACGAGACGAGAAATGGAGATGACGACACAGAATTTGTACAGCGCCATCTAGTATATCGTCACCCAACTGCAGTTTGCATGCATCTCTATGGGACAGCGCCCTCTATTGTACGATAAGGGAACACTACGGGGTACGCCGGATGGATGGACGATCAACAACCGACCAGGTCTCGCTATAAGAAGCTTCGCCCCTCAAAAATTATTGTAGTTGGACAAAACGTCACAAGATGTCACCACGGGCTCCTTAGTTGATGCTACTGCTGCAGCCGTCAACAGCTCCGGTAACAAGGTACCCGCAAACGTTAGGAAGTCTACAGACGAACTAAAGCTCTCTGCTGCCGGGATCATATTGCGTAGTGGACAGATAACTGCTTCGGCCCTCTGACGTGCGTACGTGGGATTGATATGCCTTGAGAACGCGGCGTTGCCCGATATAAATAATACGAAATACGAGTCAGTAAAGCGTACATCAGGTCACTCGCGTATTGCACATAAACACTGTTACAGAGCGCCAATGTTGTGATTTCACTGCTTTCTTTATCACTTCTCGTCCTGCTACTTTGCGAATGATCGGAGCGAAAATGTTTCAGCACGTCTAATGCTGCGGCTACTCCAAGCCTGGCAGAAAACGTCGCCTCAGTTGGACGACGACGACAAGAACAAAATCGCAGCTACCGGCGAGATTCCCAAATTGAATCGAGCTTTTCTTACTGATTTTTACACTCCTCCCAGCTCTTTCGTCCACCGCCGCACTAGATAAGCAACGTAGGTTGACGATCGAGGACACAAGCACTCGCAACGCTCAACACCTGCTCAACACAGCAGACGACACAGCAGGGCTGACAACACGGCAGAAGCTGGCCAGTGAAGCCACTGGCTCTCGCGGTCACCTGATCGAGAAGGCCGGCTACGTCACGGGACAAAGAGTGCTCTTCGAAATCGAAACTTCGTCCGGTCGTAACATACGAGCATATAAATAAACGTTCGTCTCGCGCTGGGGCAAATGAGTTTCGTTGCCGCTATTACCGAGTCAGTAGACATTGATTAAGAGCAAAAAACAGAAATTCACAAATTTTCTGTCACCACTCCTTTAAGATTGCTTTCACATTGAATTCGTCTTAGGCGATTGCATGTGGGACTGGGTCACATTTAAGAGCGAAGCTCTGTAGGAGTCGTTAAAACGTGCGCGTTTCACGAAAAGCCAGCCGCGGCGTCTATGGTTGCCATGACAACCAGCGACGCCTCAGCTACTACAACGCCTGGCGTAACCACGTGACGTCATGCCCAGCCGCGCATGCGCAGTAGCGAAAACCACGCAGCTGTTATCGCTAAGCCACGCACAGCAATGTAGATACCTCGCGCAACCGAGTTGTCCCTCGCTTCCACCGCTCGATCAGATACAGCCCAAGGTCTATTCAAATAGGTCGCGAAGCTTCGGGCGAAAAACGGTTCAGAACTTATTGCCAACGACACCAGCAAGGGGAGTTATGGGTGCTGAGATTGAAGCGCGACTATGTTTGGAGGGAACAAACACCAATAGCGAAAAACCAAGTTTTGTTCTAGACGTAAAGCAATCTTTATGTTTTACAAATTACATTTATTTCCCGGACAATATTATCTAGGTGCAATGTGCCAAGAATGTACGACAGTGTTTAATTCTTACGAAAAACCTTTTCCTTAGCGCCCCCTGAAGAGAGGCGCACGTCATTATCATTCAGTGCAGCCCTTGCGGTTCATGGAAAGGCGCGCTCGTAAGTTCCTCTGCGGCGAGCCGCCCCCTCAGGTGTTCTGGTGTGTCACACTTGCATGCGTTCTGTGAATTATTGTGGTGAGAATTTGATTTTGGTGTGCGCGAAGTTGCGAGGTGCGTTTCATCGTTGATGAACGTGTTGGCTACGGTGTTCAACGGACAACGGCACGAGGCGGCTAACATTTCACGCCGAACGCTTTCCTCGGTACTCGCGGAAACGATGTGGTGTTCCAAGGATGCAATAGCAACACGCATACGCCTGACGAGCCCTCTCTTCTAGATAAGACACCGGGGAAACGGTTCGGAGTAGTGTGCTTGCTGGATTTTCATGGATCAGTATTCCTGCTGCCCGGTTTCCTTCGTGAACACGCGGCGCCTACTATATTTCTTGTTATCGGTGAGCAGAGCGCTAAGTTATCTGTCGCGCTACAATCACTACAATTCGCATGTCTTGATGCGTTACACGTAAGGTTAATTTATCGGAACAAAAGGCAAAACATAGTGCACGTAGTGTACGCACCTTTTGTACTTATTATGACATTTGTTGCTTATTGTGTAGGGTGTGTTAAATTGCGTTATTGTGACCATTGAATAAAACTGAAATATCATTATTTTGGCGTGACCAGGCGTCATTTCTTCTAGTTAGAACTGAAGCACACATGCAATGCGCTCTTTAAGTCACCTGCGCATGAGCGAAACAAATAAGCAACGCTACAAACATGAGAGGTACGCTGCCTCCTACTTTATTCACGCTGTGGAAGATGACATGAACGCAGAATAAAAGCTCAAAGAATAAAGTTTCCTGGTAAAACCAAGGCGAATTGAACGGCGGTACACTTAAACACCGCTGTTTTGTCACGGGTCGATATTAGTTTAGCTAGCGTTGGCTTCAAGCGCATTCGCCAAGTGCTTGCCGGCTCGCCGTAGCGCGAGTCCTTAGCGATTAGGGGCCTAAGAAAAATATTTTGAGGTCAAATTTCGCGCTAGCGCCAACAAAATGACGTCACTTTTTTACCGGATATTGCGTCACATCCGCTTTATTTTTTGTTCCGCCGGAAGTGTTCCCTCCTCACAGAGATGGCGCCAAGCCCCATGAGCAGCTGATGAGCAGCCATTTTCTGAACGTATAGGCTTCTACGGAAGCTTCGCTACCATTTACATTTACCTTGTACAGCCGTGGAGCGCGCAAAGTACGTACTCCGGAAGAAGATGAAGCGCATCGTGAAACGAGACTTCTCACTGTACGAGAACGGCAACGGAAGCGACGAACAGATGCAGAATACGCGGCCAGAGAAACGGAGAACAAGAGACGACGAGAAGATACTGCCCATCGACGTGAGTAGAATGGTGTGCATATGCGAGATCTGCGTCAGGATTACAGCCCACCAGGAAACCGACTACGAGCGGCGCCATGCTCGGCCAGCTTCGCTGCGTCTCAAGCCTTGCGTGGCTGAGTGAAAGCTTCCGCCTTTTTTTGGGCACGCCATTGTAAGGAACTTTGAATGAATAGAGAGTAGGGGGTGTGCGAATATTCGAGCTTCGAATTCGAATCGAATAATACCTAGCCGAATAATTTGATTCGACTTCCGGATAGCAAGTATTGGAAGTTTCGAATAATTCTAGAGGACGAATATTTAAAAGGCGAAAAGGGCCTATGGTGCAACTTGGTTAGGATGGGCCGGCTGAAACTAACGCTAGCATCGTTACTCTAGGCCTTTCGTTAAAACTTCCACCTGATATCCTCTTTCAAAAGCGAGTGCATGTCTTCATTTAAGGAGATTCTGTCATTTCCGTACGTAAAAAAACACATGAGAAAACTCAAGCCCTTCAGAACTGTGCTTCCGAAACGAAGGCACGGACTTGCGCAGTTCCGTCGCGTGAGCCACAAGCGCCGTAAAAACGTCCCAACTTTGGCCCGCGAAACTCTCCCTGATTGGCTTCACATGTGAAAATTTGTTCACGCTGTGCAGTCGCCCTCCCCCCTTGGCTACGCCCCTGGTTGTCAGATGAGCCGTATTGTGCAACCATAGGAGGAAAAATAGCCATCGTAACCCGTAACCACCTCTATTAGCCGTTCGGAGGTTAGGAGCGTCGCTGCTGACTGGAACGGCGGCTCTTCTATAAACATACCTGCGCGTCCGAAAAAAGGTGAAACAAAAACAAACATCTCCTGAACAAGCGCGTAATAAAGCTGTCACTACATCGTAGAGTCTGTAGGCTCGGAGACATGAGCACATTTCATTTCTTTGTTCATCCTTTCAATTTTCTATAAAATCTTTTGTATTCGATATTCGATTCGATATTTTTGGCCACTATTCGGCACTATTCGATTCACATTCGATTCGAGATAAAATTTCAGTATTCGCACACCCCTAATAGAGAGTTTTAGTTCGGAGGACCCCAAGCGGCTTACGTACGCACGCTCTTGCGTTGCTTTGTACTCTCAGCCGCGCCCATAACTAAAACAAATAACGCGGCCTTGCGTGCGCGAGCCGCTTTGGGGCACCCGGCACTAAAAGTCTCCAATTGCTACCTTCTTGGGTTCTCTAACGTCCACCTGAATCTAAGCACACGGGTGCTGTTTGCATTTCGCCCCCCATCGAAATGCGGCCGTCGCAGCCGGGAATCGCACCCACGCCACCTAGCTTAGAAGCGCGACACCGTGCATGCTAAGCTACCATGACACGTGTCTTACAGATCAAACCGCTCTCCTGAGTGACGAAGGTTATTAACACGAAAGTGTTTTATGCCGGGGTCCACCAAGACTTCAGTGACGTATTTCCGCCACGGAAATGACGTTAAAAAAATGTACACCATCAGATGGCAAAGAAAAAATTGGCCGCGTATCTGCGTGCTCCGCTGCAAAATGCCGTCAAAAGACGATAGAGGAGGCGCTGCGTGAGATATGGACGCCATCTGGCAATACGTCGGGAAACATGAGCTTGTGCAGAGGGTTTCCTTCCTCCGTGGCAGAGGGCGTTCGTCCGCGCGCATAGCCATTTTCAGCGAGGCATTTTGAGCGCAGCTTAAGAAACTAGAGTTTTTAGAATTACGTATCTATGTATTTTCTATTAAAGGAACACACCACCTAATACTTACCTAGGGATGTTGCGCCTCAGATATGCGAAATATTTACTTTTTGATCGACAACGTTCCCGAGTATGAACAGCCATACCAGTTCAAGATGTGTGGGCGGTAAGCAAGTGGTTCAACTTTGGCCGGGTGGCTCAATCGGGTGACAGACAGACAAATAGAAAGACAGACCAAAATTGCTGCGTTTAAGTTCCCCAAGAAAGACTATCGTCTTTAAAAAAGTTCCGTCACCGGTCATCGAACCCACGACGGCTCGGTCCGCAAGAACAGATGCCGGGCACGCTAGCCACTGCGCCACAGTCACAGACTCTAGGCGCTTTACAAACGCGCCTTTTATATCTCACACTCTTCTCTCACAGTGCTCTCGGTCGGCGGGGTGGTGTTGCCCTCTATGAGCGGTAAAGTAATTCATCATTACTGTGGCCTCCGCGATTAGCACCTGCAACGCTTGTTGCTAAACACCCGTCCCTTTCGGCGCGTTTTCAATAGATTTGTAATTTTGTCAATGCCTTAACACACCGTGAGGTGGCGATCTTATCCCAAGCGTCGTAAAAGCGTCGGTCTCGCTCATAGCATCACGCTAATCCAAACCAAAAATACCTCTGCGACGCGCGCCTCCCTCACCTGGTTGTAGCACCGCGTTCCCCGCTAGGCTGTAAGACACATCGCAGCCTCGCATCACTTTTTAAACATGACTCCGCAACAGCCTTTGATTGCACTGTTAACGCAGTTAATGCAGGCGACTCAAGTTCACTCTTTATTTTCACATTTTTTTATTCCTTTTTACTGTTTGCTGCAGACAACTTTCGATGAGCGGCCTAGCGATTTCCACCATAGCTTAGCAAGTGAGCGTGCATGTCATTAACGCTTTTTTTCTGTGTGTGATATTTCTCTTGTCGCTCTATAGGTACCTCTCTAGCTTTTACGTTTCTCTATTCTTCCTTAGATTGAAATGAAAAAAAAAGAGTTCAGCCATATATTTGCGAAATTGTCCAGTAAACACTGAAAGAACGTAGAATTTGTAGTTGTAAGTGCACAGACGCATCCGTCGTATTCCAGAACCAAGGAACGCTGCCAGCTTATTTCGATTTAATTATAATGATATCACTAAGTTTCGAATATTACTGATGCACTTTTCAACGTGTTCAGGAAAGCGCATATATTGACCACATCTTGTTTTTTTCACGATATATCAGCCTTGCATCGTAGGTTTCAGTGGACTATTTCAATAAAATTCAAGGTACACAGAGTTGCACTGTTTGGATATAAATACCGAACGCTCTATGAAACGTTATGGCGAATGAAACGCCGGCATGGTTTGAAGTTACTACGAACACAAACAAAAAAGACGTTCAGGGAAAGACGGGGGCCTTGAACACATACGCTTACTTTTCTAGCTTGTTCCAAAATCCACGAAATGGGTTCCAGTTTCGATAATTGTCTGTGGCTTCGCTCGGTTGGTCAAAGCTGAAAACTAGTCGCCGTGACTAGTTTAAGCGAGAAGCACTACCTTTTTTTCCCGAATAGTTGCTTTCATGATAATACAAGCGCATGCAAATGGAACTTTCGATTCCACTTGCGTCGCATTATGATCATTTTGTGATATTCTCTACAAAAAAGAATATATTGCAGAGTGAGGTGCAGGGAGGAGTTAAACAAGGATGTCCTGTTTTCGCCGCTTGCGGCGAAACATAAATGGTACTCTTTTTTTTTTTTTGCAGACATAGAAGTACGAAACTTTGCCGCGGCGCTTTCGATTATAGAAATACCGCAAATAGTTGGCAACAGAACTCCCCGCATGATTATCTAGACAACAAAATCACGTAGAAATTTGCCGGAAGACCCATTCCTTCTGGCAAAAAAAAAAAAAAGAAACAAGGCGCTTTCATTCCTTCGTACCCATAAAGAACCTCAAATAACAAATATAGCGAGGCGTCTGTCATAATTATGTGGCGGTTTTGGGAGGTTAAACCACAATAATTATTGTATTAACAATTATAGCGCATGCTTTCGCACTTTAAATGTGCATTCATGACACATACAATAACGTTTCCCAGCTCGCCGTTTGAAACACAGATCTTCCCTTTCCACCCACTCGCTCGTTTACAAAGAAGTATTTATTGTATTATTTCATGTGTGCATTTACAGTGTCTATATGATAGGTTCACGTTGTGAAATTCGTGCAGTGGCGTAGTTAAATGACCATTGCAGAAATGAAAGCTCTCATTTGCACGAGGATTCACTCTTCCAGCAATTCTCACAGCCCGTCGTAGTATACTATCGGGGACATTTCTGCTCAGCAATAGCGACAACAAATAACAGCTTTAAAATCTATCACAAACAGCTAAATGAAGGAACAAGCCTTTCGTAACACACTAGTTCTTATAACAAATGAATATGTCACTTATTTGTAGTGCAGCTTTTTTTTTCTCTTAGACACGTTAAGCATAGATATATCTTCAGAAGTATCGGGCTTCGTGCGACCCTTATGCCATCAGTACAATGACTGCGAAGACAGAAATCAGCCAAGTCGAAACCATATTGCCATATTGCTGCAACTACAGCGAATGTTCAACGGCTGATTTGGTCGTATTAATGCCCTGGATCGCCTGTCATGGAGCCAAACTTACTAACCGGGGCAAGATCTGCAGTCGGATATGCCTCAACACTACAACTCAATCAATCAATCAATCAATCAATCAATCAATCAATCAATCAATCAATCAATCAATCAATCAATCAATCAATCAATCAATCAATCAATCAATCAATCAAATAACCAATCAATCAATCAATCGAACTTTTATTTCTCTACGAGAAATAGCGCGGTAGCGAATGAGCACTGTACAAAGTAATCATTTTCCAGGAAATAACAAAACATATATACACTTGTGCACTAAGAAAAACTTAGATAACTAGTAAAGACAAGAAAGGGTTTCTTTGGTCATGATACGTTATGAGACATCGTGATATATGCCTGACTTATTTAATTTACACTATGGATTATCGTTTCCATATAAGACAAAAAAATTCCGATTTAGTCAACTCTGGGACGTCACTAGAAAGCAGAAACATTTACAGGTTGAAGACAATAAGAGGGGTACAGGACGTAGGCCACGAAGAAAAAACAACAATCAGCTCATTCGCACGTCGTCACAGAGCAAAATCAAAGCACGCAATATGCAGTTACACGAGTTATGCCGAATTACTTAAATGTTTTTTTCGGAGCTTCTTACAAGATCCTCCAAGCCATTCTTCATAAGTCGTTTTTTTTTTCAAAAGTCACGTGACCTTTGTTCTTCGTTTAACGTCGCGAAAAACTGATTCAGCGAGGTCCGGTCCGTTTACCGATACGAGCAGGCGCGAAACGCAACTTTCGAGCCGGGGGACAATAAATTCAATTTAAAACTTTTCATCGGTGATGAAAGGACTTCATGGCGCCGCTCCTCGACTTTTCATTCCGTAATGCAATGAAAACGCGAGCGTGGAACTCCCGGACTAGCTGGATTCAGTTCTTTGTCCGACGCAGAGAGCTACGGCGCCATGTCTAGACGACACGATCTTTCTGATACCCGCAGGCTTCGATCCGTTGCCAGCGGTTTAGGGAAATGGCGGAGGGAGCCCCTTTACCAGTGATTACATTCACGTGCTCGTCAGCAAGTTTGGGGCCTTAACCATCAATAGACCAGTTCCGGGACGATAAGGGATCTTATTGAATAGAGAACGGCGTAAGCAAAGTACGAAGCAAAAATGGGACTGTAGACGGAGCAGCGCTTCGTCTTGTGTCGACATTTCTCGTCTACTGGTTGCGTTGTTGCGTACAGCGTGGATGCCAATTCGTATAATACGCCAAGAAGTAGTATAACCGGCGTGGTTGCCAGATAGCTGCACATTTCTGCACGGTTTAGTTGACAAGAACATTCGTCACTTTCTTATGGTCGCGGACCGGGTAAAAAGAAGTTGTTCGGTGCAGCATATAGTCATTGAGTTTGTAATGTTCCGACCAGCATTCGGTCGTTCTGTGTGGCGCCTGAGCCACGCCGTTTAGTGAATCCTCCGGCCGCCACAACTTTTGGGAGCCGATAACATCAACGCAGCCGATGACAGCTCGATTACTTGTATGTTTCTTTTTTTTTTGTGCGGAACCTTATCACTATCAAATAACTAGCAAACACATCTCCGTGAATACGGGGCCATAACTGCAATAAATTCATTCATTCATTCATTCATTCATTCATTCATTCATTCATTCATTCATTCATTCATTCATTCATTCATTCATTCAAAGACGGCTTGTATGACTTGTTTTAAGAGGCTTATCAAGAGGTGCGGAAGGTATACCTGAGCGCGCAATGTTACCTGGACAGCAGCCGCAGCAGAAATGTTATGTCGTTATACATACATAGAAAATTTTCGGAACATTGTTGAATGAAACATACATACATACATACATACATACATGCATGCATACATGCATGCATACATACATACATACATACATACATACATACATACATACATACATACATACATACATACATACATACATACATACATACATACATACATACACGCATGGAACATTGCTGCGTGGCACAATTTTTGTCGTCTTATTTATAAATGTCTAGTTCTTTTTCGACAATGGTTCAACCTCATGTCCTCGCCCAATTTCAGGTCCGAGTGTTCCTTATAGTTGGGTATGAAAGTGGCCGATGACATCAGTCACACCGATACTGCACGTCAAAACACTATATACACTGGGTTCATCAATAACGCTTTCTTATTTATATATGAAAACATCGGAAGGCAGCGTAGCCACCAATCATTTTTGGTGAGAAGGAGGGGAGGATTGAACCACGCTTTATGTATGTTCGTGCGTGTGTTTGTATGTGTGCGTGTATATAGCACACAGTGCAAAATTGCAATATTTACGGGGAGGGTTTGAACCACCCCCTCAATACCACCCCCTCTCCGCGACTACGGCAGCGGAAGGTGGGCTACGCTAGAACTGGCAATACCAACATCATGATATTGAAAAAAAAACAAATAACAAGCAAGAAAGAATGCTATCGGTGTAAGACAAACTGCTTACGTCCACGGCAGAAAGTGATTGTCTGAGCCGTAGGTACTTCCTAGCTAAGTCAGTTGTTTAAAAATAGGGCTTGAAGATAGGACTTGATTTCAGGATCTGACCATTAAATTATTTAACCAGAATTAGAAAACATGTCATTGCTCTTTTTCGCCCGCATACAATTTTCAAAGTGGCACAGGCGTTATGTGGCATTTTTGAAATAAAGTTTTGTTATGGGATCGCTTTTCACAGGGGATTCGCTGTTGACATCGATGTAATGACGTGTACGACTTTTAAGCTCGCTATGAATTATATGGCCGAACTCCTCAAAAAATGACTTCGTTTTCGATGGATACTTCATCAATATATGCAGAATACCAAGTACGAGTTCTTTAATCTCTCGGTCCACCGAAGTCGGTGCTGTTTGTGCTTCGATAAAGAGGACTGACTAAAATAAGCTTGACGTGATTTATCACCGGATATTGGCCGTCATTGCCAGTCTTGCGTGACGGTTTCTATGTGAGTATAGCGTTTAAGCACTGTACACTGCATATGTCCTATATATACCCTATATATACCCTATATATACCCATATATATACCCATATGTCCTATATATACCGGCAGCTTGGTCAAGCTCTCAAGTCAACTGTACAGGTTACAGGATCTGCATAGGCAATCTGTTAATAATGCTTTTCGAGATCGTACAGTCTATGTCATCGCAGTCCTTATCAGATCAATCTTTATCTAAAGGCTTTCTTTTGGCAGTACAGCGGACTACGTTCAAGGTATTAACGAAGAGAGTGGTAAAAATGCATTGGCTGATGTAGCATTGTCCATCAAACTGTATCTCCGTATACTTTCGCACTTTGCCGCTTATGAGGATCATGGTTACCACGACATTGAGCCTCAATCACCTCTATACACGTTTCGTTCCTGTGGCACTCGGTTATCGTGTAATCTCTACTTAACCACCGCTGAGATTTCCGTCCTATACTCTGCGATGAAGTGTTCGCAATCGAGAATTTGCGCAGAAAATTTTATACGCCTACGTTACGGTGTAAGCATAAAACAAAATGTATATGCATGCAAATATAAGGGCTGTTGGAGAATCTTTGAATTCAATTTTTTCAAACAGTGGTGAAAACTTTCAGTTCACACGTTTCGCTAATATTTCATACCTACCACACGCGATTTCGACAAACCCTGGACTTCATCAGCTAAGTTTACTTCAAACGAATATCTCGTGCTTCACTGTATATCCCTGACTGTAGCAAATCTCAACTCTTTGATGCTTCATTGAAATTTGAGAGACCAATGTATGTTTGCGAGATTCGAGACGAGAATGACGCGTGACCAACGATGCGCCAGTTCAACGTCGCGAACATTGTTCGGAAGAGACGCTTCCGCGTATGCACTTATAAATTGGCGAGGGGTCAATGACTTCTATACATCTCCTCACCAGCCGCTCCTCACCATTCGCCCTTGTTTGTTCTATAGAACTGCATTCCGTTATTCACACAACGCTTAAAATACGTCCTGCGTGGGCTGTTTCTCTCGTTCCGCGCAAGGTTGTAGTACAACAGGTGGTGTGGCGAAGACCCTGCGGACTAAAAGAGTACCAGGAAAACCCTCAAGCTCCTCCCTTCTCTACCTGATCGTGCGCAACTATATTTAGCGGCAAACGTGGACCAGCAGGTGTGATCAGATCGATCAGGCGTATTTTCAATGTGGGTACCCAACAGCTAAATAAAAAGTTGCGTTCTTAAACGCACGCCACCTACCGCGGCTCTGCTTAAAGGTTGAGGGCACCGGATAATTTTGACGACGTGGGTTTTCCTTCACGTGCACTTACGTCGCACTGTACGCGGGTGACGGCACTCCAGCATTTCGCCTCCCCCGAAATGCGACTACTGCGGCCGGTATCGAACCCACGTCTTTCGGTTCAGCAGACGAGAACACGTATGGCGCTGCACTGTGAATCAAGAGGACCCGGGTTCGATTCCTGTCTCTGTCAGCCACATTTCGATGGTGGTGAAACGAAAGAACACCTGTGCAATTACATTGAGGTGCACGTCAATGAATCACAATTTGATCTAAATTATTCCGAAGTCTCCAATACGGCGTGCCTCATAATATCGTGGTTTTGGCAGGTGAAACCCCCCAAAATTATTAATTATAACTTTATACTGATGTGTTTCTAGTGGCTTTTTGTTGCCTTCGATGAAATATCTGTTGACAGTAAACCAACAGAATGCATTATTTTTGGTGTGAGTTGGTACGCGAAGCCTTCGATGCACCACGGCCCGTATTCGTAAAAAACTCTTACGTTAGAAATGTCCGTAAGAGAATATTGCAGCCAATCTTGAAGCTTCACATGTCACCGCAGAAGTATGTTTACCAATGACAGAAAAAGCGCTTACGAAAGCGAAGATATGTGTAATCGGCACCACATTTGTAATCTCCGGAATGTTGGCGTATCTCGTCATGAAATGTCATGCGATGCGAAGGAAATACCCTACTTGCGAAGAAAGGAGATTGCGCTGAGGATCAAAGCGAGAAACGAAGGACTATGTGCTCCATGTACCAGGGCAGCCACATTTTATGTACAGGGTGCCCAGCTAACTATAGTCAAAGTCTAAAAATATGCCGATGCACTTTATGACGACGCGGTCAAACGCATGTTGCTCACCATTGCATGAAGTAGGTCACACTATATTTTGTATTCTGCCTAATTAAGCAAGAATAACTAACTTCAAAACCAATGAAGCTGGACAAATGATTTCATTGAGTTGGAGATCGATTTCAAGACGTCCGATTTGATAGTTTCTTTCGATCTATTGAGTGCTAGCGTTTAACTCCTTAGTGAGTGTGTCCACGGAAATTAAAAAAAAATGCCACGTGACGTATCCGCTGGCGTGCCGCAATTTCAGCGCTCCCTAACGTACACTCACAGAAAAGATCGAGTAAAAAAGGGCATCTATTTGTCCCATGACAATAATCGTCATTTATTTTGCCTTCCTTTCATTGCATTATCGCCGCGCGTCCGGCACTTTCTGGTCACGAACGGCCCGTGAGCTATCAGCGTGACGTATCATCTTTGGTACGAAAGTGGCCAGCATCGCGAGTTTTCAAGAAAGGAAACGCAAGCAAGCCAGATGACGATTTTCGTTGTGGGACCAAAAGACGCCCTTCCCACTCCATCTTTTCTGTGAGTGTACCACGCACGAACGAAAGATTTCCCGGGCGGCGGTTCATGAGAGCGATGTGCAGACTCAGCACTTATCGCTTGTGCTGCCGCGAGGAACAGGTCGCTGCGCTGTCGAACTTTAAGCCGCAGCACACGTAGCCGAATTCTACAGTCGTTTGCAGGCAGAACGATCGCTGCAATTACGGCGCGCAAGCGGGCATGTCACGTGATATTTTTTTTTTCGTTTTTTCGCAGGCATCTGCATGAAGAAATACACTAACTCTTAATAGATCGAAAGTTAGAATGATGCAACACATTAATACTTAATAGACAGAAAGCCAGAAACTGTCTGATCGGACCTTTTGCGAACCGGTCAACAACTATCTAATCGCAATTTTTTTTTTTGCCCTGCTTAGTTACGTTATGGGATAAGTATTCTCGCCTAATTACGCAATTAAGCAGAAAACAAAAAAAAACGAGTGTGATTTACTCCATGCAATAGTTAGCCAAATGCATTTTGTCTCGTCGTCATAAAGTGCGTAGGCATATTTTAAACTATGACTAGAGTTAGCTGGACACCCTGTATACTGTTTACAGAGGCAGTGGCGTCACCAGGGGCTCATTTCATCCTTACTTGAGAATGCTTGTTTGAATTCGCATTAGAGCACGAGTTCCGTTGCTACGAGGACAGCGCTGAGTGAAAGGCCGCGTACGCGAAACCAATTTCATGCCAGTCGCGTTGTAATGGGCCGTGTTAATGACACGGAAGCAGTGGACTTTGCAAGTGAATAATGAATGCCAGCGCGCCGCTGATTCGAGTTCTTTGCTCGTCTAAGATGCATGGCGAAAGTCTCGCCTTCCGCCTGTGGAATGCGAACGCGTGTACCCAGATTACAGGGGCTAGCCACTCCTCTTATTAATGCAGTCAACGTGAAAATGACATCAGGTGGCACAGAACACTGCTTAATTTCCAGCTAATGCTGGTAAACTTTAATGTCGTCGCATGAAATAAGCCAGAGTTGTTGCTTCCTGTCTTTTGTGCGCTCCTGCGCGTGGTTACTTGCTTTGTGTGTCGGAGGGGGCGGAGTCTTTAGGGTGCGCGTCTGTGTGCATGCCTATGTGCATGAGGCAGAGATGTGCGTGTTTGTGTGTATGTATCTGCAAACTAGCATTTCTACTCTCCAAATGCGTTATATGGCATCATATTTATAAGATTTTCTAAGGTAGGAAGCTTCGAGGACGCTCTAGCATGGCAGATAATATTCGAAAGACTTACATCTGATTCAGTATGGTACTAAGCGTGAATACGAGACACAGGAGAAGCCAGTGAACAAAGACGCAGCTCTTTAGATGTGTTACATTATACACCAGTGATGCTTTCACTTCCTTGGAATGAGGTGCATAGACTGACAGTCGACTCAAGTCACTTAAGCAAATGGCTTGAAAAGAGTCACACGATTCCTTATGTGTTCGCCTCAGAAGATTGGAAGGCAAAAGCCATCTTTTCTTCTCAGTAGATTGTACTGAATCCAGATAGTAATGATCCTATCAGGATTGACGTTAAAGCTTCTCACGTTTGTCTCAAATGACCACCGAGAAATTAAGCTAAATGTATCACACGATGAGCGCCACGAGCGGCACAATTTCAAAATGATCCCGATGACGTATGAGTGTCTGCCTACAATTAATCACTAGTAATCAAACTAGCAGCAATAAAAAAAGAGCCTTCCGTGCATCAAGAGACTTAATAAAATGCTACTTCTTCGTTTCTCTTTGATTCATGGAAAAAAGAACCTCTTTGGCGTTGCCATGGAGAACGGCGCGCGTGGTTCAAAGGTTCCGTTTTCGCCGAACTGCGCTTCGCCCGGCGCCCTGTTTCGCTCACGCGGTCGCGTCTCAGTGGTAGTTTCGGTATCGCGTACTGCCGCGTGTGTTTTGCAGGCTCGTGAAAGTCGCTCTGACAGAAAGTTCGACAAAATGCCGCATGCTTGTGATGTTGCCGGATGCCCGAATGGTGCACGCCGCCAGTACACGCCACCGCGCAGTAAAGGCGGGCAACGTTGGGCACGGCAGCAGTGACGTGTGAAAGACTGATTTCAGGCGGGTGATTTGAAGTGCGCTAATGCGATGCGGACCACAAAAACGCGATTTTATTTCAAAATAAGCACTTCCTTGGCACAAAAGTAGCACTACGAAGTTTCTGGACCGCTATTTCAGCAATCAACGCCGACTTAATATTTGCCTTTAGTGTCCCTTTAAAGCGCCTAGCACTTAAAATCTGCGAGTTACAACAAGCGTCGCTTGAAAAAAAGTTGAGGCAATCATATATATTGCCAATGTACCAAAGCTACAATAGTGCGTGGACCATAGCCTACTGCCTATTTTTCTCAAATATTTACTCCGTTCGTACATATGGGATTCGTGCTAGATTTTCGTTGTCGTTAAAGAGCATTTCTACATGAAGTACTTTGCCTTCGGATAGTTTGGCCATGCGTGTTGAGCCGGCGCACATGATTAACTCCTGTCGGCGCTTCCTCCGACACCACTGACTGCCATTACCATCAGCTCTCCAGACGCGGAAATACGGGCTTGCGTTTCGAAACGATGGGGATTAGCCAAATCGCCAACTGCCGAATGCGGATTGGCTCCATCGCGGGCCTCTCATGCAACGCAATTCCGCTTTGGAGTGGTAAGCCTATAAGGTCCCAGAAATCGGGCCGTCCGTAAGTCGATATCTGTTCCTATTATTTCTTTTTTCAGTTATACGCAGTCATTTATACATAAAGAGCATTTTGAAACCTTATTTTCAATACCACCTTCTTTTTTTTTTTGTCTCGGGTAGCATATTTCTTTCCCGCGGTCTTTATCCTTAGCTTCTTCCAGCACGATGAAGTCATCTGGTCTAAGGAGGCATGGTAGAATGAAAAGGAGCGATATGTTCCATTTTCGATTTGTCCTTTCGTCGGTAAGTGAAGGCGAAAAACACAAGAAAAAGAAAAACGAAGGAAACCTATTGCTTTGCTCGATTTTGGTACGGCACGGCCCTACGCCAACATTCTTCCCAAATGACGTCCCGCCCCTTTTCAAGGTGCTTTTCATTACCAGACTCCTCCTGATAGCCTTATTGGTTTTAGCGCCGTCAGCCTCTTCATTTATATTGTACCTGCCAATAGCGTGTTCGCGTGTAAGTTTGTCTATACTTCCAGTTTTCCTTTGTTCCATCCTCGCAAGTGTCCCGTCTGGGTTTGTCACTTAAATTTTTTTTCGGCCGTTCGTCTTACAAAGATTAGTGACTTCGCAATTTATTTTCCCTATTGACGCTAATGCTTTCGCTTGAAAGCTTTCTTTATACGTCGCATATCTATGTTACTTTTAGGTCCTACTCTATGCCTCGAAGACAAAAAATATAACTTCAAAATGTGGTAATCACGCTGGCCACAGTTTTTCTCCTAAGATCCTAGAAGGGCCGGTGCTGTAGGTGATAGTATTCGTCTATCGGCTTTGCTTCTTTTGTTTAGGGAGCACAGACGCTTTTGACATGGGCGTGTAAAAAAATGCCTGGTCGTTACCCCGGAAACGATCTCTGAAGAATGAGGAACAATTAATGGAGGTCTGTTTCTGTAGTTTTTTGTCACCGTCTTGAGAGCCGTACACAATGAAACTTGATTGCCGCCTTTATGAAAAGCAACGGATACATCGCACGACCGTTTGAAACCTTGTGTATAACCCCACACTTGCGTATTAACAAAAGAAGAGAAATCGATCGAGATATCCTTCCTTGTTAGGAAGGATATCTCGATCCTTCCTAACAAGGAAGGATCCTTTTAGACCCGAGGAGGTCTAAAAGAGAATTGCCGGAGTGGAAATTATGCCTCAAGAGTGCAGCAGTTCCCGCCCTAAGATGGGGTTGGAGGGGGAGAGGGGGGGAGGAGGTGTGTGGAGAGGAGGTATGTGGACAGGGTTTGCGCATGCGCAGTAAGGGTGGTCACGCCGCACACCATCACCGGTTTGAGCTCCGCTAAAAGATGCTTCGCATCTAAAAGGGAAACGCAGGGAGGGTTTCACTTTAGGGTCTCTTTAAAGCCAGCGTTCTGGAGGCAACGGCGCATCATAGGCCAACAAGACGCGAAGCAGATGTTCTGCGCCACGATGCAGCTTCTCTCGCGCTCTTGCCCGCCCGACTAGGACAAATTTTTGCTCAGACGTACGCCGCAAAAACGAATTAGACTCGCAGCTAGCACGATCAGGTGTATTTATATATCTTCTTCACGCACGCGAACGCCGGAAGGACGAGTGGATGCCCAGCTTGCACGCTCACGTGATATCTTCTCTACCTCACACGTCCTTGAAACATAAGATTAAAAGCTTTTGCGTTAAAACAAAAATTAGGAGCCTTTCTCCTATAGGGGAAAATGGGGGCAAGCGAAGGTTGGAGTGTGTATGCCTCACGTACTATTTCCCTTTCTTTCTTTCTTTCTTTCTTTCTTTCTTTCTTTCTTTCTTTCTTTCTTTCTTTCTTTCTTTCTTTCTTTCTTTCTTTCTTTCTTTCTTTCTTTCTTTCTTTCTTTCTTTCTTTCTTTCTTTCTTTCTTTCTTTCTTTTCAAGCAAGGCGACTAAAGTGTCTAACTTCATATCCAACAGCTTGACGACGAAATAAATGATACACGATACTTCACCATCATTCAGTACCTCGATGGTACTGATAACCACGAATAGAAAGTAAGTAATGACGAATTCCTACGGCTATGAAATATACATAGCCCAAGGACCAAAAACAAGACGGCATTCTGGAACCGCATTTCGCGTGGACAATTCGGGACTCTGATAAACTGCCCATCGGACGTAGTTTAGTTTTATAACCGTATGGCGTTAGTTATCCGCATGCCCCTAGATCATAAAAGCGGCAGAGCGGCGTTTAATCCAGAGCTCGTTAAATTTCCGCGCTGAGGCTTCCACGGAACGCACTCTCGAAAGACCGTCATATGCACCACGGCTTAGACGATGCGTGAAGCCGCGTGAAGCCGGGGCTTAGCGACGCTCATTTCGTTCGCGATGCTCACCAGTGCAAACATCTCCGTAACCGTGAATACTGCCCAAGGTAAGGTTGTGACCGCGTAGCAGTGTAATTTATATTCTCGCCATGCACACACTGCTCATACATTCTTGCGTGTGTGTGCGCGCGTCCTGATTGCTGCGGCTGGCTTGTCATTTTACCCCTACTACGATTACGCTCCAGCATCTTTTAAGCATTTAGCGCGGATGGTCGTTACAGGGATGTGGTGAGGTTTTAAGTACAGAAAAACAATGTATAGCGAAAGCACTTTTGCGTGTGGTTCTGCAGTGTAACTTGAATTCGAAACTATGCAGCGCTCAAGCGAGCTTGTGGCTTTGTTAGCATCCGGCACGCGCTGTGAAACAGATAGCCGAGATCTGTGGCGTAGTGACATGAATTGTGATCACGTTATTAAAAACAACTGTGAGTTGCATTTAAAAGTTAATAGCTGACTCTGTCGCTATCACTTTGTCGTCTTGTTGGTCTTGCTTGGGTCGCGTTGTTGTTTGCTGCTGTTCATCGTCCTCGTCGTCGTTCTAATAGTTCTCGTTGTTGTTTGTTTATTTCTTTCACTTTTGTGTTTGGTGTGCATATTTTAGTTGCTTTAAAAACAATGAAAGCGGAGTTGTAGAAACTCATTTGTTGTAAATAAGCAATACTTTCATACATGTCTATCTCGCATCGTTTTTCCTAACGTACCGAACATTGTGTACAAACCCCGATGAAACCCCTGTATACTTGTGAACCTGTAACAACTTTTTTGAAAGCAATGTATCCAAATCGTACACATACCTAAATAACAACCTCAGTGAAGGCTGTTTACCGACAGTACGTGTAAAAAGAACGCAAATTTGCGTAAGGCAAACAAAAAAGATAAACTAAGCGCTGGTGGTTCGCTCCCTTCCAGCGGCTTACAGTGCAAACGGTTTTCAGCCCAATAAAGCACTCATTTTGACTAGTTGGTACAAGTTTAACATGGATCGCGGAATATTGCGCTGCAGTGGCGTAACAGCGGGGACACTAACGGTGGCACAGAAAAACGCAACGAGAACAGGCGGGCGCAAACAATCAGCTGAAAATATTTCGTGAGGCGCCACCTGGGGCTGCCCGCGAAAGAAGGAAAGAGACCGAGGGAAGGGGTAACAGTGTGAACATAAATATGTGATCAATCAAACTAGAGCAGTGGAACTAATATCAAACATGGTGCGCTTAGCAGTGTGGCGCAGCGCTCGCCAGCTCGCTCGTTTTTGCACAGGCCGAAACGTGTCGCTCAAGAATTCAGTTTCTACTTTCCTTAGCGACAAAGTTGGAGCGCTTACGCATGCGCCGAATTCTCCCGATGTCATGCTGTAGGCCTCAACTATTTCCCTCTTTTGCTGTTTTTTCGTGCGAAACAAGACCTTGGTCTGTTCAGACAAGGCCCTACATCCCCACACATTGCTGCGCGAGGGCACGTTCCCTGGCCCACTGGTCTGTCCGCATGCATAGCGGCGCTCTCGCAGTCTGGTGTTCAGGTGTCTGACTGTTTCTCCAATGTATCTGTTGTTGCATGTCAGGGGAATGTGGTAAACCACTCCCACGGAGCACACGGCAAATTCGGTTTGGTGTATAACTTCTCAATTAGCTTTTTTCGACGTGTTAGATTCCTCCTGGTTTACTGTCTTGCAAAGACCTTTGGGTTTTATTGGGGCCGAGAACACTACTCCCACATCGCGCTCAGCAGCAACTTTCTTAAGCTTGTGTAAAATGTTGTGTATAAAAGAAATGACTGCCGGCCATGTTTTCTCTGTCCCTGCTTTGCTTCCCAGCATGGGAAGAGCTCAGCTTTCTCAAGCATTTCTCCGCTATAGAAACAAGTTCCTGTGTGGGAATCCCGCTTGAACGCAGTCGTGCCCATAGTGATTACGGACATCGGCGGCGGCGGCGGCGCCAAAAACGGCCCTTGTTGTGATCTCATAACAGCTTTCGCTGTAAAACAAAGCGAAGTTATTTAGGCCGTTGATGTCCTGCATGAAGCCGAGCCTAACGGTCCAAAGTTAGCCCTCTGCAGCATTCCGTACGACCATGTATATCAATCGACGATACAAAGAAATGCTTCATTAGCGCGTTCATGAATTTATTAAGCACTCTGAGAAGTGTGTGCTTCCTTATCGCAACACACTTCTTCCCCCTGCACAGCTGCATGCGTGCCCGCCAGCACTGAACGCATAATAGAAAGGTTTGGAAACAAATAAAGAAAAAAAACATGACAGAGGGTGTGAAATGGGAGTTTTTTGTTGGTCTCATTCTTCATGAATGACGTCAGATCGTGAATTTGCCTCCTTTCTCCCACCTTTCATCCACGCTTTTTTGTAACGATGTAAAAATGAGGACGCAGAAGCTTATTACACCCGTCTTATTACACCCTAAGGTTGTATTGGCCAGATGCAGGTAGTATTAAGGAGGATTGTAGCCCTTAAAACGCCCAATTAGGCCAGTCTGCGTTTGCAGAGTACGTCGTGCTTGCGCCCTCTTTAAAGCCTGCGCTGCATTTTCTACGACTTCACTATTTATTTTTTGCGATGAGGCAATCCTAGAAAGGGTAATCGTATAAACGAGCCATCTGCGCCCATTGCATGAAACACAAAATTGCTACGTTACGAAGTTTCTGAGCACGACCAGTAATGAGCTATCTGAAACGCGCGATGCCTTTCTTAATATCGAAGGCAAAGCGCACGATATTATGGTTCACTGGCGTAGCCAGAAAGGGGGGGGGTATGTTCAAAGCTCTTTCCCACGTAATTTTTTTTTTTTCATTTTGCATGTGTAAATGTACAGGCACACTTACAAACGCACGCACGAATATACATAAAGTGTGGTTGAACCCCCCAAGAAAAAAAAATTTCTGACTACGCTACTGTCTGGATTGTACCGGATATACGGCTTCCTTACTAGGGAAGCTGATGTTCATTTAATATTTATTAGTCTTATATTGAACGACAAAGAAATAGTACCAGGAAAATGTATTGATCCTGATACATAAATATTCAAACCAAGCCAATGGCAAAAAGGCACAAGAAGAGAAAAAAAAGTGAGTGCATAACCGGGCGTAAAATGAACAGACACGCCACGGCAGTCACCGTTCATGGGCCCCGTATTTCAGGATTAGAGAGATTTGCAATGTCGCTGGCGTTTCGCGCTTGTTCAGTGACAGCTCGGAAAAAAATATGTGCGCACATCGTTAATTCGAGACTCCTGCTGGCCAAGCTGAAATCTCATTAATTCAGGCCGTGGCCTGTGGAAGGCGAAAGCGAAATAATTGACAGGAAACAAGATTACCTGTGAAGTGGCGACGCGGGGCTGCGCTGTATGCGTTCACGGGAACGACTGTCGATGGGTCGCGAATAAATCTGCGACAGAAGAGAGAGGGAGAGAGGTGATACAAGGGGAGGTTAGCTAGAGCTTGTGCGGTTTGTTACCCTACATTAAGGAAGGGTTGTGAGGGGGTAAAACAGAGAGAACGATACCCTTTTTGAGGCTGGAAGGAAGGCGTAAAAATAAATGTGCCAGCGTGCAATAAATACAAGGTGTGGAATTCAATAGGAATATATTGACTTTGCTCAATCCTTATACCTTCGTAGAAAGCGCAAATAAAAATGAAGTAATGTATCGAATGAAAAAATTAGAACACGAGACATAGGTGATACCTAACCACCTAATAATAAAAACTCGTACGATCCCTTATGCATTCACTTAAGACGACTGTAAGGCGAAAGCCATCTTCCCAGTCAGTGTATCGATCCTGCAACGCCACCCTTCCACAGTTTTCTGCGCCTAACGTGGTTTTGCACTGCCTCCAATATCGGAGCCACCTCACCTGCTTTTGCATTGCCTTCGTGATCCGGACCATCTTTGACCAGGCTACCATGCCATGTGATCAAGCGCCGAGTCACGTCATGATGACGTTTTATTAGTGTCTCAAGTTTTAGGGATCTGTAACGTCATCGTGACGTCATTTGGTGGCGTCATCGCGTGATGATGATATTTCTCAACATTCGTCCCCAGCGCCGCAGAACGCCGACGGCCAAATTGCGCGTTTGATGAGGCATTTAAGTTTTTCGCCTTAATAATTGTTGGGTTTTAAAGTCCCAAAACATCGATATGATTATGAGGGACGGGTTAGTGGAGGTTTTCGGAAATTTCGACCACCTGGGGTTCTTTATAACGCGCGCCTAAATCTAAGTACGTGGGCCTCAAGCATTTTCCCCTCTATATGGAAAATGCGGCCGCCTCGACCGGGATTCGATACCGCGACCTTCGGGTCATCCGTCGAGCGCCATAACCACTAGACCACGGCTGTGGGTGTGACTATAACGAGGAGATGATCGATGTATATTATCATACTTACATGTTAATCCCTCACATTTGATATAAAAAAAGCATTGAAACAAGTTTGCGGTTTCTCTACGAGATATAATATTAATCACACATGCGCGACTATTATCCGGACAATTTATTCTCTATAGGTTAATTATACTTGAGAAGCGACGTTAAATGAGACAACACTCTGCACTGGAAAAGCCAGACGAAGTTTGGTTTGGCGTGGGAGTCCTAATTTCTTAAAGTAGAAAAAAAGAGGGAAATTTACATAACCGTAACTTAAGAAAACGCACGCGTACTTGAAAGCCCATTTCTATGCTGGCATACATTGAACTTTTTATGTTCGATGTTCACGCGGGTACAATGTTTATCTGCGTTTAAATCACCGCCTGTAACATAAGTGTATCGGAAATTGTTGATCTTATGAAATCATTCGCACAGAATTGCCGCTTGAATCGTCCGCGAAAACCTACACACGCAAGCGCTCGTATTTGAGCCAGTACTCGCGTTTTAAAGGAAATTTTGCGAGAGTAAATTCCCAGTGCACTCACCAAGCCTATTTCGGTCGTATTGAGCCCGTCGTAGAGCTTGTGTTGCCATAGAGTGTGATTCGGCTTCACTCATACTCAAGTGGTAGCTAGGGCTCCGTGTTTTCGAACAAATCCGAAAAAAATCCGGTAAGCACTCGCCGGTAAAATTTTTGACAATTCGAATTTATTCAATAAACTCCGATCTTAATGGCCAGTGTGACTCTGTTCCGTTCTTTATCGAAAGGGCACGTCCAGAGCGGTAATTGATACATCAGGCGGTTTGGCTGATGTAAACGTTACCTCACGTCAACAATATCTCGTACAAAGGGCTTGTCACGCAAGTAGCGACAGACGTCAGCGTATGTAGGGCCCCCGTCAGCGCAAGACATCTTCATATACGGTCCCCTGCGGCACTGGGGCGTGCCAGACAACATTGCATATGCGGACCACGTTGAATATGCCTGCGTCTATTACAATAAGCTTCAACGTGGTAATACGCACAAACTTAGCTGTTTTGTATTCAAGTATTCGTGCTTTTATATATAAGTATTTGTGCGTTCCTTCCAGAAAGTAAAGTACGCTTTGTGTGTCCTGATGTTTTCGTGTTAAGATGTCATTTCATCTATGACATTGGATTATTGAGAATAATGCAAAATTGAGCTCTGGATTTTCGAGAATTGGGGATTCACAAAACACAAACTTCGATGAATACCAAACTTGCGTAAAAAATTAATAAACTCCGAAAAACAGCCTGCAAATTTCAAGAAAAATAAACTCTTAAAACACGAAGGCCTAGGTATAACGGAACGGTATTGCGCTCGGGTCGATTTCCCACAGACACACAAAAAATAATAAAGCGTACATCCGGGCTCTGACGCTTGTTATTAAGAGACATCGATAACACCCGGAAGTCCACATTTTTCTTCCTCCAACGTCTTTCAAGCCATTATTAAGCCCGTACGTTTTGCTTCTGTCGCGCTTTCTCAGGTTCTTCAGCGACAACCGCTACATTCTTCGACGCAAAATTGTCACATAAAGAAAAAGAAACGACCGTTAATCTTTTAGCCTGTCTGACCGTATTAAAAAAAAAAAAAACTAAAGGTGTTTTATTTCCCGACATTAACGAAAACGATCTCTTGTCTGCTTAGGATGTTTTTAGACGTCATCGTCTGTGTTTTTTTACCATTACTATCCACCCCCACCATACCGCAATGGCACCCCCCCCCCTCCAACCGCCCTTCCCAGCGCTCTTGTCTATACTTTTACTTTTCGCTTGACTCAACATCAGTGTTGTTTACGTGCCCTCCTTGTTTTTTGCCCCTACAGTTGACCAAGTGGCGTTTGAAAAACCTTCCCTGCCTAATATCCCTCCGGGTATTTGTTACCGTTGTCAAAACGAACATAGTAAACCCTACCACTGCACTATTTTCCACTGCGACGTCTTAGTGCGTACTACTCTGTGGTAACGCAGTCGGTTCAGCTCTGGCGCCAGTACGACGCCGCAAAAGTCGCTGCTGCCATTGGTAATCCAGCGCCGTGCCATGCAGCTTAAGCCTGACGCAGTGTGCCTCCCTCTTCGATCTCTCTTCTTGATCCTGTTAGTTTTTATATCCTTTTTTTTTCGCTGTGCAACGAACGGTGTTTGCGGATTTCTTCGTGGTAACATACATCGCTAATGCACGCGGCTTTGCTTTGATCAACGTAAAAAAAAATCGGACGTGTCTGCCTTTTCTATTTTTTTTTTTTGCTTGCGATTCCACCGAGAAGCAAGCATGTTTACGCCTCGTCTGACATGCCACGTGCCGTGGTATGGGATGCGGGGTAAAGTAATCATTATAACCAGTCATCAGTAAATTGAGCGCCGCTTGTTGAACTAATAAAGGACCTAACAAGGAGGGATGAAAGCCAGAAAGCAGGGGATGTTGACCAGAAAAGCGTCTGGTTGGCTGGAAAGCATCAGTGCGACCATGCACACGTCACTTCGGGAGTCAGTCCCGCGTTTAACTTACGATGGGCAGAGATGCCCGTCAAGCGGGAAGTCAGCATCAACATCAATGAATGAATGAATCAATCAATCAATCAATCAATCAATCAATCAATCAATCAATCAATCAGTCAGTCAGTCAGTCAGTCAGTCAGTCAGTCAATCAATCAATCAATCAATCAATCAATCAATCAATCAATCAATCAATCAATCAATCAATCAATCAATCACCATTTTATTTCAAGCTCAACGGCACTCAAAGGCGCTTGTGGATAGCGATAAAAACCATTTATCATGGCTAACAAGGTCTGTACCCTCGGGCTTGCAAACATATGTGATTGTACAGTGCAGAAAGAGAAAATAACAAAACTGTAAAAATACATAAGTCAATTTTCTTCACTCAAATGTCATAAAATAGCTAGTTATGCCGGAAATGGTAATAATATAGGTCTATGAAGAGTAATGAATGCAGATACATACGATAAAAAAAAGAAAGACACTGAACATGATGCCTCAATGCTTCGTCTGATAGCCTTGTTCGCATTTTGTCAAAAGGAAGGCTGCCGTTTAATCAGTTAATCATCTTATGCGTGCGCTGCGTTCGATTTCCGCGCCAAAGGTCGACCATATCAGTTACTTCATAGTTGTAGAAATTGCTCCTGAATTCGCAGAAAAGCTGGAATAAGCCGTCGGATATGTGGACATGCTAAGCGTAACATGAAAGCTCAAATGTTAAGCGTAACGTTAAGAGAGAGGAAGGCAGCGTTGTGCATTAGATAGTAAACGAGGATAACGGATACTCTAGTTCATAGTCAGTGGAGGAAATGGAAGGGGGCAAGCCATATAATGTAGACAAGGAATAAGGGATCGTCTGTGAGAGTTACGGAATGGGTGGGTATAAAGGAAAGATTCACAGTGGAGGACAACTGAGTAATTGGGTCACGTGATGAAACTTCAGAACATCGAGTCACGAGAGAATGCAGCTCTTGCAAAGCAGGGGTTACTTGCGGTAACCGAAAAAAAAAACTCTTTGCTGGAGTGGAAGTAATTACGACAATAATGATCACAGTGGTGATGGTGGCGTATCTGGACTTTATGTTTTTGAAGAAAGTGAAGTAATTTTCGACCACGCGCGCCTAGGGCATGAACCGTGAGCATGCTCGCGATCCGCACTTATTATATTACTGTTGCCGCTACGTAGATTCTAACCTGAAACGTCTTGCTCACAATCTGAATAATCTATCCGCCCAGTGAACGAAAGCTTCGGGTCACCACGACGCGTATCTTGACGAGTTCAGTATTGCTGCGACAGCGAGAACACCTTGCGATGCTTTGCTGAACGGATGCGTGTTCACAGCTGTACAGGTAATAATGCGTTTTAGATGCGAAGCAGCTTATGAACGACGCCTGTCCCCCTGGCGTAACCAGTGCCCCGCGTGCCACCAGATGTATGCAAGAAAGAAGACAGCGAAGTGTTAGCACGAGAGGAGAGCTCGCGCATGGTGTCAGAAAGGAATGTTTGCCTGACATATGGACGTGCGGTAGAGCACTCGCTCAACTACGCCATAAATCATGCAAGGTACCCACTGCGCCAAAAATCATCGTCATTCATGCAAGGTACCCACTACGCCATAAATCATGCAAGGTAGCCACTGCGCCAAACATCATCGTCATTCATGCAAGGTACCCACTACGCCATAAATCATCCAAGGTACCCTTAGATGCGGAGCAGCTTGTAAACGAGGCCTGTCTCCCCGGCGTCGCGTCGACGTAGCCAGTACCCCAGCCGATCCGGAGCGGCGGGCTCGCGAATCCGAAGCGAAACGGGCGCGTAGACATCGAATTCTCAAACTTCAAGCTGCAACCTTTGCAGCAAGAGCCAGTAACTTTATACTTTACGGACCACGAGGCCGTTATACTCAAGGGAAAACGTTCCCCTGAGCTTCAAGTCATATATGACGAGTAACAACATCAGGGGAACCTCAAATGGAAGGACCATGAACAGTGATGAAGATAATAAAACATTTAGAGAAATCTGAGTCGACTTATGGCTGCTTCGCATATTATTCAGGGTTCCCTTTACGGGGAGATGGTGAGATTTTTTACAGCGAAAGCTGTTATGAGATCATTTCACCGGCCGTTTTTGGCGCCGTAGTTGTCCGCCGCCGCCGCCGCCGCCGCCGCCGGTGTCCGTAACCAGTATCGCTCGAAATAAGAAAAAAACGAAATAAGAAAAAAATTCCAGGAGGGAACGTTCGAACCTGGGCCCTCTGCGTGGAAGCCCAGTATTCATCCTCTTAGCCATGCCGGTGCTTGAAACTGCTTTGCAAAAAGGTCCTATACAGGCTTCATGTCGGGAAGGAACCACATTAGCATATGCAATATAGCGTGGTAGAAGAGTAAAATAAGCAACAAGCGTCGCACAACGCGAATTCTGTAACCAGGCGTCACACATTGCGAATTGCGCAACGACTAGGTTTTTGAATGCTTCCAACCCATTACAAAGGGCTCTGCCATAATTCTTCATCGTCATCAGGCAGAGCATCAACAAAGTGCGCATAATGCCTTACATGCGTTTAGCAGGTAGCAACGCTCTCCGTAGAATGACGAAAAATGGCACAGTGCCTGCTGCCCTACTTCTCAAAAATTACAATGATTTATAGCGTAGTGGGTTCCTCGCAAGTGCACTTGTATTGGTTGCCAAGGAAGCCCATAAGCGCATGATCCACTTCCTTGGGGTCTCAGTAAAATTACAGTGATTTATAGCGTAGTGGGTTCCTCGCAAGTGCACTTGTATTGGTTGCCAAGGAAGCCCGTAAGCGCATGATCCATTTCCTCGCGGTCTCAGTAATGTTCTTCAAGCGGCATGCAGTTTAGTTCTGTAGTCAAGGTTATTCCTTATTACGGCTAGAATTGTGTGATCATGGCAGCAAGTCTTTAAAGAGAAAACGTGATCCAGAGTCGTCGTTAAAAAAAAGCAGCATCGACGCAATGTAGCGGAAAGCTTCCACACTTAAAAATATGAGAATATTGTTTGCCCCGTTGAGAACCTTAGGACTTCATTTACGTGCGCGACGTGTCGTTAACCTTGAAAGTCCCTCACCCGCACTCTTAATCAGGTACCGCTTAAAGTGCTAGATATAACCAGGAAACCGGACATTTGTCGTACGGTTTCCTGAATATAGCCAGCGTTTAACCAGGGCCTGATTAGGAGTGTAGCGGATAACCTTTACATCCGTTCGCCTGTTATTCATGTTGTTATAAATTGTCAGAACGCATCCCATTAGGCATGACTTTGGAAATGCATTCGACTTCTTTCGTTTTTCATTTTATGTGAAAAAATTTATTACTTTATGTAGTTATGTGGACAATAGGTTGAAGTTGTTTAAATCTAGTGATATCAGGCTGATCGGTGTTTAAGAGACAAGTCGGTAATCTAAAAAGCCTCGAGCCCATCGCCTCATGTAAATCCAGTTAGCACCTGTAGATCGAGGACCTCGGTGCTGACCCCGCATTTGTTGCTGTCACTCACGCGTCCGGATAAGTCACTTCGAACTTCATAATCGTCATCTACATCTGCCTGACTACGCCCACTGCAGGGCAAAGTCCTCTCCCATGTTCCGCCAATCAACCCGGTCCTGTGCTTTCTGCTGCCACGTTATACCTACAAACTTTTTAATCTCACCTGCCCACCTAACTTTGTCTCCCCCTCGCGCGTTTGCTTTCTCTTGGAATCCAGTGTGTTACTCCTAAGGACCAACGGTTATCTTGCCTTCCCGCTACATGCCTTGCCCATGTCCATTTCTTCTTCTTGACTTTGACTGACATGTCCTTAACACCCGTTTGTTCCCTGACCCACTCTGCTCTCTTCTTGTCCCTTAAGGTTACACCTGTCATTTCCCTTTCGATTGTTCGCTGCATAGTCCTCAATTTTAGTTCAACCCTCTTTGTAAGTCTCCAGGTTTCTGCTCCGTGGATAAGTACCAGCAAGATGCAGCTGTTATATAGGGAACCAGCGCTGGAGTTTCCGCGGTGCTGGCAGTGCCGCCCTGGCGGCCAAAGCGCGCATACCACAGCCGCTCCCGCGGACGAGAGTGGCGACTAGTTGAGGCTATGCGGGCGCGTATCGCCGAAACAAAACTAAATTATACTAGCGGTGCTGTTGCGCATTCAAGTGCCACAATACGTAGAAATGAGGGAGGATGTATCCTGCTACGTTTTTCCTTCTAAAACATATGAATAGGAACGGATGCGGCGTTGCATCCCGGCAGTCAGGCGTGCACAGTACTATATATGTTCTGCTCTTGCTCTCCTGTCTAGTGGCGTCGGGCTAGTTTCTAAACCGAATTGCGCGTGTCTGCTAGATTTATTCGATAATGAGGGCCACCAGTGGAAACCGGGGCCAACGAGCAGAATTTAATCGGTGTTTTGTGTTAAATAAAACTTACATATGCAGCATGCGGCATATGTAACAATCTTTTCATCTGCCCACCACCAAGCTCCTTCTGATGCCACCGCGTGCAGTGAATATGATACGATAGGCAGGTAGTTTACATAATTTGCAAACAGTTACGCAGAAGGAAAGCTGTCTGTCTACGAGATGCGTACGGGGGCACGTTCGCTGAAGCCGCTGAACTTTTATGAGAAATACGCACGCAATGGATGCCTGCGTTGAACTTCACTTGTGCTACAGACAGAGTTGTCACGAACAAAGCAGCGGACTACTCGAAGCTTAGCTTTCTGGAGTCAGCCGATGCGGTAAAGCTCTTTTGTGCATTGGCTGCCGCGGCGAAGTGACATCGCGATTTATGCCTCGCTAGAAAAGGGTCAAATGTTTTGGATTTTTACTCGCTGTTTAATTCGCCTAACGTACCGTGTTGGCTTTTCTCTTGCCTGTCTTAGAATAAACGTGTTTGATCAACATCGACAAGTGCTGGCGTTTTACGTGCCAAACAAGGTATGATTATGAGGCACGCCGTAGTATGGGAATCAGGATTAATTTTGACCGCTTGGGGTTCTTTATGTGCACATAAATCTCAGTACGCGGGTGTTCTTTGTATTTCAACCCCATCGAAATGTGGCCACCGTGGCCGGGAATCTATCCGCGCCCTCAAGCATAACAGCGCGACACCATACATGCTATGCTAGCACGGTGGTTTGCTTGATCAACGTCCGCGTGCATACACACCGCGGGCTGGGCATACATAGCACGGCAGAAAAACGTTGACGCACCTACGCCTTGCCCCTTACGCACCTACTGTGGTAGTGGGCAGCTGGTATCGACGCAGCACATACTTATCAATGGAGGCTTGTGAGCCTGCACTAGCTTGACACAAATCCCAGGACGCAACCAGAAAATAGGGAGCTTTCGAATAGCGTACGCAAAGCTTTGCGTTGGCTTTTCGCGCAACTGCACATGCGTCGTACGCTAACCGCTTGCGGGCTCCCGTTAAGTGACGGAAATAGCGGGCCGCAAACGCTAACGCTAACTTAGCCTACGCTATTCGAAAGCTCCCTAATGTTGACGACGGAATCGCCACCACGGCACAGCACTGTCTCTTCGACGCCGTATGCACAGACGTAGTCTGCTTTGCAGGGCTTCTCTCCGTTTTCCAGTGCTTTCCTGAGAAAGTAGCCTTCCGAGAACGTTATTTTTTTCTAAAGCATAGAGCAGTATTAATGGCGCAATGGCTGCTCGAGCTGTTCGCGCCAAAATGAAGCACGGGAACGGCGCACCCGCGTGCGCTGACCGCGGTACAGTGCGGGCTGTGCCGCCGGTCGTCTGAGCGCGAGCGGCATGGCCTCCGAGATTAGCCGGCGGCGCGGAGGCCATGCGAGCGGCTGAGTTATGTCGCGACTCCCCGCCAGGCGCCCTTTTTCGGCGCGCCACCTATCCAGCGCTGGTCTCCCATACCTTCTTCTCGAGGGATAGTGGTAAACTACCATTCATGATTTGAGAATGCTTGCTGAGTGTGGTGTCAGGGTAGATGGTGTCTAAGAGACAAGTCGGTAATATAAAATGCCTCGCGCCCGTCGACTCATGTGAATCCAATTACCTCCTCTAGATCGAGGACCTCGGTGCTGACGCGGCATCTGTTGCTGTCACTCGCCGGCCCGGATAAATCGCTTGGTACTTGATTGCCGCCAAAACGAAATGTGAGTCCTATAACACAATTTTCATCCTGATCTTCTTACCTTTTGCCTTAGAGATTAGCAAGAACAGCCGATCTTTAATGTTCTATAAAATACTCGAAACCGTTCCATTCGGTGAATGATGGTGACCAGTGGTGCTGACAGACGCAAAATATCCTTTGGTAGCTCTCTATGGGATGCGTAAGCGTAGAGTTTTATTGTAGAATAAGGCCGTCCGAAGAACGCTGTTTTCGGGTGAAATCGGCATAGCGTTTTATTTCAAGCGTTCGTCAGCATCTTGAGCGGCCTGTAAAAGAGACCTCGACGAAACGCATGTCGGGCAAGAAATTTTCGAAAAGCCAGAATTTTTCTCATGTGCGCGATTCTCAATGTCGGCTTTACAAGTTATCTTGCACATGGATTTAACACTTTCGTGACCGCGAGAAAATTGGTTGTTTTTAGGTAGTCGAGGAAATATTTTTTCTGGCACAGAAGTTAATTATTGCTAAAGTGTAGGGCATCAAATAATATGAGAAATGTTATTTCTAACAGCATTAAATTTAAACAGATTTATTTTGAATATCATAAAGAATTATCAAAAAAATGTAGCAAGATGAAAATAATTCATGAAGAGACCAATGCTACTCTACACAGGGTAATATAAAAATAATTCGGAATATACGTTTTGAATACAAGGCCCTAATAGAATAATACTGCAAATATAAGCTCTGTGAGTGCGAAAGTTAGTTCCATACATAAAAAAAATTGGCCGCGTATCTGCATGCTTCGCTGCAAATGTCGTCTAAAGACGATAGAAGAGGCGCTGCGTGAAATATGGACGCCATCTGGCAATACGTCGAGAAACATGAGTGCTGTGTTGCGGGCTGGTAGTCCCGGCGCACCAGCAGGCGAAGACCGGCGGTGACCAACGCGACCGGCGGGGACGCCAGCCAGCCCGAACACGCGGTTTGGCGCGAAGCGCCGAAGCAGAAGAAACGTCCGCACTCAACGAGTACTCTCCACACACTCTTTTATTTACACGTCGCCTGGGTAAAACAGAATGCCAGAGCGGCGCCCCATGGCATTCGTACAGTGCAATACTGAACCGAAACCGAAACACAACAATGAGCTCGTGAAGGGGGCACGGAGGAAGGCAAGTTTCAGCGCAGTCGCATTTTTAGCGCAGCTTAAGAAACTAGGGTCTCTAGAATTACGTATCTATGTATTTTCTATTAAAGGAACACCCCACCTAATACTTGCCTACTGATGTTGCGCCTCAGATATGCGTAATGTTTGCTTTTTGATCAACAATGTACACAAGTATGAACCTAGTCAGCCGTTCAAGATGGCTGGCCCTTGGGCAAGTGGTTCAACTTCGGCTGGGTGGCTGAATCGAGTGACGTGCCGACAAACAGAAAGACAGACCAAAATTTCTGCGTTTAAGTTCCCCAAGAAAGACTATCGTCTTTAAAAATCACAGCATATCCACGGGGTGAATGATGATGAGTGGAGCGAAGCTCCAGAGGGAATCATCGGTAAACCGTGAAACTCTTCCGCGAAATTCGCCCAGTACATCATATAACGAATGTGAAACACCGTGTATATAATAAACATCAAACTTTTATTGTACTGTTGGATTACGTAGTCCCTTCATTATCACAGCTTTGTGATCGGTGAAATGCAGGGAAAGTGTCCGCTCCCGAGTGAAAGAGAAAGCGTGCCAAGAGTGAGCGCGTCTCCGAGCGAAAGAGAAAGTTCGCCAAGAGCGATCGCGTTCCCAGCTCGCCCTGTGAGAATTAACGGCAAGGCTAGAGGGAATACACGACGCGCGTAGCATTCCTCTTCGCGTTCCACAGCGCGAGGTCGGTAGCATGCCCAGCGAAAGCCAACGGAACGCGATCGTGCAAGTGCTCCGGCTTCGCGAACAATGCACGGCGTTTACTGCACATAAAGCGTCCCAAAACCAAACATCTTGCTCAAGGTGTGCTTTGCGTTTTTCGTAGAAATAATTTCTTTATCATGCACATTAAGACGAAAAGTTCAAAGCTCACTTGAGTATATCACCCGCAAAGTATGTCTTTTAGTGTGATTAAATCAAGGAACACTACGATGTCTTGTAAAGTATGATATCTAGTGAATTGCTCATCTAGTGAGCAATTCATTAAACTAGAGCTGGCTGCATACTACTACTACTACTACTACTACTACTACTACGGGCCAAACAACGAAACGTTCCTGTCCTTCGACCGCGTCCTCACCTTACGTGAGGCCTCCTTACAGCCAAGTACCGACGGAGGAAGCAAGCGTACTCTGAAAGCTCCCTTCACCCGTCCTCGCGGGAGGAATGGTTGCCGCGCTCCTGCTTTCGAGATTATCGAATATAAGCTTTGCTCACAAGCGTTTATTCTGTATAAAAAGTTGGGTCACCACATCACTTCCAAATTGAAGTGTTAATATGGAGACGCGTGTACGTTTTCTTCCAACTGCGATTACTAAATGTGAAAAGCCACCGTAGTCGAGCGCAAAACGTGGTGCGGTCTAGCAACACTGAAAGGCCCGCCTCTTTAAACGCTGTCAGTCTAAACCACTGACCTCCATTAAAAAGGCTGGACGGCGCATCTCCGCTCTGCGAGGCGGGCGCTTGTGAAGCCACCGGAAAGTCCCCTATTTGTCCCGGAAGCTGGCGTCTTCTGTCCGTCTCAGTCGCAGAATTCAAATATTCTCGGGTGGCAGTTATTGTTATGATCGTTTTTCTTTTTTATTTTTTCAAACTCTGCGATTACGCCTCACTTTAAACGCCGACGAACGCTACACGAAAGATGACAGACGCCGTGCCGACACCGTTCGAATATGGCGGAGTGCTGCAACGTACAAAATGCGTAAAGAGTAAAGCAACTTTGAGGTACTTACGCGTGAAATGTCTTCGCTGACGACTTTTCCGGTCGATTCGTACAGTTTACTGCGCTACAGGCAGGTATTTCTTTAAAAAAAGAAGAGAAAAGCTCTCTTCCGGGACAAAAACAGCGGCTTCCGGTGGCTTCACGCCCGTGTGCTCGATGCGCCATCCAGCTCCTCCTAGTGGAGATCAGTGGTCTAAACGCGCTTCACGATTCAGACATGCCTGCGAAAACACCCTTCTCCGAAGACGAGAAAGATCTCATCCAGGACCTTGTGCTGAAATACAAGACCGCCATCGAAAATAAGCATACGGACGCAATATCCATCAATGCAAAAGCCAAGGCGCGGGAAAAACTGTGCACGGAATTCAACAGCAGGCCCTTTGTGCGCCCCCGGGACGTCAAGCAGCTAAAGAAGCTATGGGATAACATGAAGCAAAGGTGGAAGCGGGAGAAAGCGAAGCAAATCCATGACGTCCTCACCACAGGTATGTTTCCCTTCTCTGTAAAAGGTCGCCGGTGCTACGAGTTTTGGGGTATTTGCAGGAGGCGGCCCCTCACCACCGCCTATGGACGAAAGGCTCGCGCAGATCGAAGCCATCGTTCCGCACCTTCCGCGCGGGTAACAAATCCTTTCGACAGCGACCGCCCGCTTGCCACGCCAGCAGCCCAAAGCACGTCGGAAATTCTGAACGGGATGATCTGTGAAAATGGACCAGCTGGCAGTGATGATGGTATGTCGCCTTCTGCGAACTCGATAGCGCGGCCACGGCGGTAGAAACCTCTGCAGGCAACGTGAGTGTTTCTAGCACACCACAGGTCACGAAAAGCGGTTGTGCTTACACACTGTCGTGATGTGGCAATGCGTGCAGGTTCCTGTCCGATTTATCTGCACTGCCACCCTGTAATGCCCTCACATTTCTTCGCTTGTCTTTCATGGATGAAACAACACTTTTATTGCAGACCGAACAGAAGAACTCAGCCAAACCGACATAGCATCTATGCAGTCAATGCTGCAGAGCTCTTGCACACCATCCTTGGTTGGTGAAGATAGGTTATGCTTGGACGATCCCGAAGTCGATGCGGACATGAGCCAAGAGGAAGCTGCTGAGCCAGGTGCACAAAGTCAAGCGGCAACAGCTGGTTCAAGTGTGCGGAATGTCCGCGGAGGCAGGCTGTCTCTGTTGCAGCACAGACTCGACGCAGAACTCGAGGCTCGCCTTGATGCTATAAAATCAGATAAAAAACATTAAAAAAATGAAGCACAATCAAAGAATGGAGTGTATGAGAGAAGAGCATGAGATAAAAATCAGCACCATGAAGGAGCAAAGAAAAAATTGCAACATCCAGCACAAAATCAAGCTTCGGATCTTAAAAGAAAAAAGAAAGAGAACAGCAACTGAAGCAGGCGCTCCTAAGAAAACAGCTGCAGGCAGCAGACTCTCAGTAAAGGAATACCTGAGAGCATGTTTTCGAAACTTGTCACATTAACATGCAACAGCAAGCATAAGTATGTTTCTTGCAGTTGTTAAGTCATCAGAGTATATTTCTTGCAGGTGTTGTTAAGTCATCAGTCGTTTTCACATTGTTTTGAAGATAACAAGCCAGATGTCTCAAATGTTATATTTAAATGTCACCAAGTGTAGTGCCTGAATGTGCATTACGTGCCTGTTCAGCTGATGTTTTGAAGTTTTCATAAAGTCTTGAAGATACGAGCTGTGTCATGTAAACCTTTCATTTACTGAAACGCCACAGCGGTGCAAGTAACACTGCTTGGATAAATGCATGCAGCACTCTTTAGAGTCAACCAGACTGAAGAGAGACGATGTAGAGCAGGAACATATTTTTTGAAAAAGCTCCTTATTGTAAATTACTTCAGGTTTGCACTGGACCCGTGTGTTCGTTCCCTGTTCGTAGAGTGCCATCACTCTGCTGTTGGTGAATATTCTGTTGTCATGCACGGATCCAGGCCAACTGGCAACTGCATCAAACAATTGGAGCTCAGGACCAGTGATAGCCTGTGAATCAGGTATTGTGCATTTCTTGGAAATGGTTGCACACAAAAACAACAGCCATGTTTCAATGTGTGTAACTTAAAATTTTTAAAAATGTGCACTTTACCACCACATATCCTCATGCAACTGTTAAGCACACTGTGCCCGGATAAAAAGTGGCTAATACAACAGGCATTATGAACCCTTGGTTTTTATCAACGTACGTGACAGTTATGCAATCTAGATCAGTGCATTGATGGTGCATATTTACTGAAATTTATTTGCTTAAAGTTACTGATGCACAACATAGTCATGGGCGCGACATTACTGCTTATCACATTACCATGTTCAACGCGAGTTAAGGTATTAAAAAATGGCGATTAAAAAGAAAGTGACATTCAATAGAATACCTTTCTGAAGCTGTACGTTTCATATGTAAAAGAAAAATTAGCGACGGACAGTGGTACCTGAATGACGTGTATTCACCATGGGCATGTGCAACAAAAGCAACCCTATTTCTAAAGCAACGGCACAGCTTTGAAAACGTGCGTCTATACAACGCTGTCGCAAAAGTTACACACATCGAACAGGTTAAGAAAAGAGACAAATGAGACGAAGGCGTCCCTTTTCCTGCACACTAAATGAGAAGTATCCCTTGCGGTTGCGGAAGACGTCGGCGTTCTCGCCTACAGGGCTCACAATCGGGATGTGCGTGCAGTCTATACACCCCGTTACACCTGGAAACAGGCCAATTGCGTAGAAGCGGGCCACCAGATCATTCGCGTCTGCTGCATCGGGGAGTCGCACATATTTGGGAAACAGACGCAAACATATGACCTGGGTGATCTCCCTGGTCACGAGGTCGCCAACCACTGTCTGCATGGCACCAGTGCCGTAAAACCGAAGCGTGATGAGCAGCAGCGGTGGGAGCGGGTTTCCCCTTCGGTCCGTGTTCTTTTGCAACTGTAGTTCCGACATGATCGCAATGGCAGACGCCTTGGTGAATCGGAACATGAAGACTAAATCTTCTTCATTGTACAATTCCATGGGGTTGACCGCATCGCGAACTATCCTCACTGCCGGCGAATACCGGTAGACCTCTCCGAATGCGAAATGACAAGCGCGGTTCAAGAAATCCGTAGAGTCAGCAGCACTCCCGTCCGCCCACGACGCCGTTTCTTCTTTTACTGCGCGCCGTCATGCCGGGCACCGTGCACGCACGCTCGCGTCTCCCCGCAGAGGTGGGGTGGGAGGGTTGCCTCGGAAACAAGCATCACGTGGGCTATCTCATCACGCGGGCTAGCTGTGAGGAGAAGCGCTCGTTCAGAGCCAGGAGCGGACCTAAGGGCGCACGAAGGTAGCCTCAAAGCAACCTTAAGCTGAGGAAGCGCCAAGGAAGCCTTCACCAAAGGCTCCTGTGAGGAAGCTTTCAGAGTGCCATAAGGCGGCCTCACCCAAAATGAAGGCTTCCTTACTGAGGAAAGGAACGTTTCGTTGTTTGGCCCTACTACTACGACAGAGGAGGGAACGACCCATACCGTAAGGAGCTTCGCCCCTAAAAAATTACACCATCTCCCGCTAAAGGGGACCATGAGGCGATGCGATGCCATGCCGGAGCACTTGCGCGATCGCGTTCCGTTGGCGTTCGCTGGGCATGCTACCAACCTCGCGTCGTGGAACGCGAAGAGGAACACTACGCACGTAGTGTCTTCTCTCTAGCCTGGCCGTTAATTCTCACAGGTCGTGCGGGGAACGCGGTCGACAGGCGCGCAGGAGAGAGGCAGCGTAGGAGAGGAAAGAGAGCGATAGGGGACGCGCATGCGCTGGCGCTCATCGCGGCGTTGCGCAGGAGAGAATTTCGGCGTGTCGAGCCCGCATTTTAGAGGAGCCAACCGAGGCAAGCGCTGGACTGAACGCGCGCAGCGCTCTACCATTTGAAGGAGAGGAGACTAGAGGAGGAGAGTAGCGTATGCGCCGTGAGAGCAGAAGTGAGAACGCAGAAGCGCAAGCAGGTGCTGGTAGAGAAGTGGAGAGAGTAACGCACAGCTGTTAGAGAGAGAGAAGGAGGAGAGTTGTGCAGGCGTAGTGTAAATGCGGACTACTACGCCGCGTGTCGATTACCGCGCCGCGTGACATACCTTCGAGCAAGAGATACTTCGCATCTAAAATATAAGCACTAGTGCCTATCATGCCACCGCGCGAAGCAGGTTCTCGACGCTGTTAAACAAAGGTTGGCTGCACATGTTTCGCATAAAACATTTTTTTCTCCCAAAGCCAGGCAAACCACTCAACTTTGACAATATACGTCCCATCTCCCTAACCTCATGTAAAGGAAAAGCAGTCGAACATGCTATCCTTAATCACGTATCGCGTTACATAGAGGACCACGAACTCTTTCCATTCAACATGATAGGGTTCCGACCACACCTCTCAACACAAGACGTCATGTTACTGCTAAAGAAGCAGATCTTCGACTCAAAAACGAGAAATGTCCGCGGCATCCTTGCTCTAGACCTCACCAAAGCATCCGACACCGTTTCCCACCGCTTCATACTGGAATCCATTGCCAGCCTCGGCCTAGGTAAAAGATTCCAGGCATACGCCCGTTCTTTCCTGCAAGACAGAAAAGCCTTACTACGAGTATCGCAACTCACGTCCGACACATACACATTAGGTTCCAATGGGACGTGGTGCGTATAAAACGCAACTGTAATGTAGCAGCGTAAAGGCTACAGTAATATCGTCCACGCTAAAACAGCCCATTAAGCCGGCGAACAACGTCAAATTCTGAACTAAAAGAGAGCGTGCGAAAGAAGAGGGCGAAGAGGGCAACACAACGCGTTCCTTCGCGAAGCTCAACGGAGAACATCCGAGCCGTAAAGTGCCGAAACACACGTCAGGACCAATCAGTGTTGTGCGGTCGTTATATTGTCGGTTATGAGGGTAAGGGACGGCCAGGGGACAGCGCCGCGCCATCAATGCAAGTGGGACTGCTTTGTTGCTCGGCTGGACATTAAGGTGTGCTAACAGGTCACTCGGGAGCTGGCTCCCGTGTCGCCGTCTCAGTATGTACGATAAAGTGTGACGTCACAGAAGATATTTCCCACAGAACCAAATAAAGGTAATGATTCAGTTACCTCTTCCTCGTGTTTCTAAACACCGTAACAGAATGAAAAAAAAATTGCGTACGCACTGGAAGCACTGTGGACACAGATTGCGCTCGCAAGAAGCCTCACACGTAAGTGCATCCCTAATAAAGACGACGAAACGAGCAGCTGTTAATCAGCGAATCAGCTGAAAACAACCATACTTACCTCAGCGTATCAGCCGACGAAAGGTCAGAAATTTTAAAAGAGCTCCATGCATTCTTTTGAACCAACACCTTGTACAAGCCCACCTGGAGAAGGAGTTTGTTCGTAATTCCATGAGAAGTACAAGATTTTCTTCAGCTGTGTTAAAAAAAAAAGCTTTTGTGTGAAAGCAGAACATATTTCACGCCACAGAAGTGCAAAAAGGAATGAACAGACCATTTGAATGCATGGATGAAAATGTGTGGAGCTGAAACTCATTCAAAAGACATTTTTTTTCACGATAGCCTTTTTTCTGTTCCAGCGTAGCGGTACCATCATATCTCGTCCGCTGAGAACCATCTCACTCTATCAGGAACCGAAGGTTCGTTGTAAAGTCATTCCCATGTTTCACACAATCCCAGTACTTCGTTTGCAATATACGTCTCCTAATGAACACTGCTTGTGTCCACTTCAATCTCATTGAGCTTGTTAAGAGCCCGGCTTTCCTGAGCATGTAACATAGAGTTCACACCGAAGACCGTCCGGATTAACAGTCTCCCGTGCGGCCTGTCGCTGATGAGCACGGTTGATGGGGTGGCGAGTGCTAAGCCTTGTCACTCGGGAATGAGGCTCTCATCCCACTTTCCTCTTTCCCCATCCTTTTTTTTAATTATCTTTCGTGCAGCACGAATGTTTGTTTTCATGTTATCCTCTTGCCATAAGGCACGTTGCGACGCTCTTGATACTCCGTAGTCATTAACAGTTTCCTTGAAAGCGTGTATTGTGTTTGTTGCTTTTGTGGCGCTGGGAACGGTTCGGAAGAACGCAAGGCCCACATGACAAGATCAACACCGTTGGTTTGATCCTTCATTCCTCCATTGTTTGCGGAGACTAAATGGAACTGCAAGGTTTCAGAGAAGAAGCAGCGTTTCAGCGCAGAAACTTTTTTGTCTGCTTCGCTTATCATTCGTTTTCCACGACATGTCCCAATACCCTCGAAGGATAGTCTTCCAACGGTTTTTATTCTGCCGTCATACGATAGCGCCATTGTGTCACCCGTTCTTCTGACATCTTTCTTTTTAGCTCTCTGAACCCCCTTTTAGCGTTGTTCTTTACCACAACTGTCCTGAACGCCTCCTTTTGTCGTTCTTTCTATCGTCTCAATATGTCTTACGCTGCCCAGTCTGCAACCGTCATCCTAATGGGACCGTGTCACTGCGAGACCTGAATCCCGCGTTTTGATTTTGACGAGAGACAGCCGGCCATTTTGTGTCAGCGTGTTCCCTCCGCAAGCGGCTTGTGCTGACGACGGGCGAATGTGTTGTCCACAGCTGGTAATCCTCCGCGATGATACCCTTAACCTCCCCCCCCCTCCCAGTCACGTCACAAGACGACACTGTCACCCTGCAGAACTTTTTCTCTGCCATTACCCCTAAACGCACAGTGGGCCCTTGCAGAGCCGCCGGTGAAGACGATGGAGACATACATAATGATTGCGGTCTTTCTTTTCGCTCCCAAAAGCCTCGCGTCAGAAGCGTGTCGTGTAACGCCTGCGGCATCTCCCAAACCGTGTTTTTTGGTCCTTGTGTTGTGGGTTAGGAAAAGCAATTTACGCGGGCAAGCGTAACTCTGCGAGGCGGTATTCTAACGGTTCTAACGGTTCAACATAACGCGAGATGGAACCAAAAGTTTAATTATTTAACGAAGGCGAACATGTCAAGCGACAGAGGGCACAGCATCTTGTTCGGGCTAGGCATCACGCATCCTTGAGACGAAATCTTATTAAAATGTACGTGTGTGAGAAAGGAGATCAGATTAGACAGAGAGACAGTAAGGAAGAGAGAAGTAAAGCCTAGAAATAAAGAGCAAACAAGATATTGGATGAATCTCTCGGGCACACACATGAGGGAGGCGCCTGTCAACGGCTAGAATTTGTCATGTGGTCACGGTGCTAAAAAAATAAATAAAATAAAGAACACTAACTCTAGGCATTTTAACAAAACTTCAAGGGACGTCGGCTGGTACAGGAAGTGCAGAAGGGCGAGATTAGGAGAAGGAGTAAACGTGATTGATTGACGAAGTGTTTTGCTTAACGATAGAAGCGCGGCCCTCGACGGCATGCCTTGCCCGTGTTACCAAGGTTGCATGGTTGTTTTATTCTTGGCTTGTCAGCAGGGCCTGCCATTGGCCTGCAAGGACTCCGTTCCTTCAGCATCCAGCCCTAACGATATCTGTAGCACACCGATTACCCGAAATTAAATCTTACGATGAATTCTGGCGTAAGCATGTTCTTGTAAATAGTTTGCGTGATGTTCTTTGCATTTCGCTACAATGCGTGGAAGATTGTCCGGCACATGGCACAATGCACACTCGTAGCTGCGGGTCGCAGGAGAAAGGAATAAAATTGAGGGAGAACGTAGGTTAGCACAGCTCTGCGCCATAAAATCTGTGGCGGTGCAGTTTCCGATGCTAAAGTATTTTAGTGCTTCGAGAGGAGGTCAGAGCAATGGCCCGCCCATTTTATGGTGCAGCTTAGAATAAATCAGAACACATTGCTACAAAACAGCAGCCAAACCATTCCTCTTATTCACAAAAGAAACACATGCCGCGCTAAAAGTCTATGTGACAGGTCGTGTCAGCCACATGGGGTGTCAGATATTTAATTTTTAAAGAATGCGGCCGCGAGGGCCAAATATGCTGACGTACGAGATGCCTTGCGAATTTAGTCTCTGAAGCCCAGCTGGGAATTTATGAGACGGCTGAGACGGCAGTTTGGTTTACTAGACTGCGACTTGTGTGCGTGGTGTACCCTAAACTATAATGATTAAAATCGGTGTTACCCGGACTGGTTGATAACACAGTGACAATATTCGGAACGGCATGGCACTATATATTTCCGAATAATCTTAAAGCGATGGAAGGGTTATAGAACTGTGTCGAAACACTTTGTTAAGTGATGTCACAATGCGTATGTCATGAAGAGCTGTATGTTGATACTTTTTTTTTCCTTCAGACGTGAATATCTGTTTAAGGGGGTCCAGTGTGGTGGCTTAGCTGAGTTGCCTCGACCAGTGCTATCAAGACTACAGAAACGCAGCGACAGAGACAGCGTCCGCAATGTGAGAAGCTGCTATTTCGCAAGTGCCCCGCCACGGTGGTCTAGTGGTCACGGCGCTCGACTGCTGACCCGAAGGTCGCGGGATCGAATCCCGGCCGCGGCAGCTGCATTTTCGATGGAGGCGAAAATGTTTGAGGCCCGTGTACTTAGATTTAGGTGCACGTTAAAGAACCCCAGGTGGTCGAAATTTCGGGAGCCCTTCACTACGGCGTCGCTCATTATCATATGGCGGTTTTGGGTCGTTAAACCCCAGTTATTATTATATTACATATTTCGCAAGTGGCATATTATAGTCGGTCTTGACATCCGCATGCCGCTGGCGTGTGCTACGTACGCAGATTGCGCAAGCCGCACGTCACTGGGCACTGGCCAAAGGGATGCAGGGGACGGAGGATTGCTAGAGATGAAGTAGTATACTCAAAAGTGGGTAGAACAATTGCGCGAACAGCTGTTCTAGAATTGCAGAGGCATGTCCGCAATTGCGTATGCGACGATGCCGGAAAGTACGACCATACCTGGTAGTGGGGCAGTTAATGTGGCCATAGGATGACAACAATGCATGTGGCTTCCGAACAATAGTGTAGGTAGAGCTTATGTGCTAAACAGATGAAAAAATCCACGAGTTGGCCTTGTAAACATACAACTATAAAATCTATCATAAAGGGCGTTTACATACTTTTTGCATCGGCTTGGGCTAAAAGCGCGGTACTTGTTGTCACATCCGCGGAGGTGTTGTATCCCTTCGTCCAAACTAGTCACCGTCTTCAATAGGAAATTATTATAGACTGTCGATAAATGTTTAAATATAGCATAACCTTATTTCAAGTTGCCAGAGGCTTAATAAAGCATCAATGAGTTAGCGTGAAGGTTTGTGCGTTTTAAGAGACTGATCATCATAATAAAAAATCGCTCAGCTGCCTCCTAGCTGTGTAGTATGGCAGGCTGCTCTTCTGGCACTGCGAAACACGCTTACACGCTGAGGGAGGCGGAAGAGAAATACTTAATGCATAGTGAGGAAGACTGCGCACTCATCTGATTTTACTACATCAAGGATTACACATAATCATCTATCCAACGGCATCGCCGCTTGGTGTTTCGTCTTGCCGCATGCGTGGATATGGGAGCCGGAGGGCGTCCGTACTTTGGCTTTCTTCGCGCAAAGATTTAGGTGTCCACCGAGAAGCGAAGGCAGGCTAGCGATTGGGAAGGCGATACGAACACGGTACAATTACGATATCGCGTTCCACTCTTGAAAGCGGAGCTCAAGCGTCCTCCAAGTTTTTATATATGTGCAGAATAGACAAAAAACATAACTACGTAGCATTCCGGGCGTGTTCGAATGAGATAACCAGGCTTATGTCGTGGTAAAATGCACCGACAGAGATACACGTGACAAACACAGGCGCAACACAGGCACCCGCACCTGTGTGTGTCACTTCTATTTTTCTCTGTCTTTTCTTGCGATATACGCCTCGTTATGTAATAACTATGGAATTGGTTGCCTCAAGGCTCACTCGGTACACAGTCATGAAAAATTGCGCATCAAAAATTAGACGAGGCGAAATGTGCTGCAGCATGCAAAGCTAAGGAGAGCAATATCGCAGAGTAACGTTCGCTGGGCTAGTTCTCCAAAGGTCGGCAGTAAAGAAGGACCCGCACGAGCTAAGGATCGCAGTGAAGGACTGGGACGTCATTGAGCCAACCAGCCTGCAGCTGCAAAGCGGAGTAAGCGGAATTTTTGGACACTACTATGTAAAATTCTAATCCAGAGAACATGCTTGGGTGAGTTCTCCAGCAAATTTAGTGGCAATATCGTGCTATAACGCAGCAGGTAGGAGAGCCTTCCGATATGAATACATACGGCTCCATAGAAAGCAAATGGGAATGGGGTGGGACAACCTGAATTCGGGAGGGGGTCAGCGTAATTTTGGGGGGGACATGAGTGCGGGCAACATGTGAGGCATCTTGCGGGTGAAAAGCGTAGGTAGGCGCGCAGGGTGCACGGGCAAGCGCCTCAGTAAGCGCTTCTTGCTATTCATCTAACATCGCAGCTCTCTGCCACAGCAGAAATCTTCCTCGCGGAAGTTCTAGCAGGAGGCACCAGTTGTGTAGCCGATGGCTACTTGCCAGTTCTAAGTGTCGCCCTAAGTTTTCATCGCAGAATCCCAGGCGATCATATAGCTCGTCTCTTTAGGAAAAGTGCAGCCCTTTCCTTATGGCCAGCAGCGCCTTAACATAGCCGAAGTCAAGACTGCAGTATATTTTTCTTTCTTTCGTGAACGTGCTATCATCTCGTTGGTTTAAAGCGAAACGCAATGGCTTCCTTTCGATGTGAAAATAAGCGCCGTATAGCAGGACATGTACAATGGCCTCGTCGCAGTCACCAACGCTCAACACAGTACGCTGCGTCCATGCAGAAACAGAAAGCGCGGGTAAAGGCGGCACTGAACCACGAGCAATCGAGCTGACAATGACCTCAATGATGGGCATAGTTAGCTACATGTTAATTCAACTGTTGGTCAGTGAACTCCTTAAGAAAACGTTTAGCCTTGAGTCCAGTCGCTGACGCGATTCTCTGGAAATCATACGACAAGGTTGAAATGAATAAAACCTCTAGGTTCACATGCCCAGAGGTTCTATGAAATAACACTGTAATAAAAGAAACCACAGCGTACCAGCAAAAGAGTTTTCACTTCGCCACTTCGGAAACTTGATCAAGCATCGACATAGTAAAAACATCAAGTTCCGGGTTGCCAGAAATGCAAGTGAATGTAGACAAACCGCAAAAACTGCCATAAGCGCAGAATCCGGAAGCTATCACGCAATAAAAATGAAATGTAATCGAAAGCAATCTGACGATACGTCTTCATTTTAGTTCACAATATGAGGCACCCATCCGGGATATAGAAAGTTGGATCGATCGCGATTGAAGCAGCACCTGTAATCATTTCTTCATAGTGCGCATCCTCAAATCTCATGGGATCACACGGTGATTCGCTCGAAGTTTTGTTGAAAGGAAGAAAAAAAGCAAATAAAACAAACCGAGAGGCTTCTGAGGATACGCTGATAACTTCGCAATCTACTCAGAACCGCCCCGACTAACACTTTGAGATTGGATTTTTTTTTTCCTCGAGAGGGCGAACCTCGAAAAAAAAAAGCTGACGTTAGCACGCAATTTGTGGGGTGACCACAAGTCTTTTTTTTTGGGGGGGGGGGAGGGGGGGCAAATTGGAGTTATTTCTCACGGACAACTCGAAGTCACGCGTTTTACTCTGTGCAGGAAGCCATGATGCATTGGAATTCCATTAAAGTGTCCAAAGAAAATGTGACGGGTACTTTTTTTTATTATGTTCGCTGACGGAGATTTTTAGGGGCGAAGCTCCTTAAGGCGGCACCCGTTCGTCCCTCGTAGTTGTCGTAGTCGTAGTGCGTAACCAGTAGTAACGCTGGTACCAGATCTTGACCTCCAAGGTGGTTTTTCATGTGCGTTGTTGAACAATAAAAAATTCGCAGCGTGCGCGTTAACTAAAAGCCGAATTCTTCTGTCTCTCATTCCCCATTAGCAGCCATTGGCATGTTTCAGTAGGAAACGTTAGTAGAAGTAGAAGTGTAAGTGTTAGATAAAAGCCGACTTCTTCTGTCTCTCATTCCCATTAGCAGCCATTGTTTACCTCCAAGGTAGTGCCTGGTGAGATTTCTCCTGTGCGTGATTAAACAATAAAAATTTTGTTCAAAACGCCGTTGATTGATGAAATAAACCAACGAAAGACGCCAGATGTTTTCTAAAAGCAAGACGAAAGAACGCCAGATGTTTCTAAAGCAAAACGAAAAGACGCCAGCTGCTTAACGAAAGACGCCAGATGTTTTCTAAAGCAATGGTTTTCTAAACAATGAAAATTCACAGCGTACATGTAAAATTAAAGTGAGCTGCAAGTCGTCATAACTCATCGAACCTTTAGTATAAACGCGCCCGATCTCACGTCGGTGATGATGTACTGGGCAGAATTCACGGAAGATTCACGGTTTACCCATGAACCTCCGCAGCTTCGCCCACTCATCATCATTCACTCCGTGGATATGCTGTGATTTTTTGTGCTCGTAGATGGCGCTTCCACCCTGAAGTTATCTACATGCCTAAAATGGATGTTAGAAGTAAGTGTACAGAAAACAATACAATGAGTCCAGCTCCAGTGTTAAGAAAACACCTACTTTTAAGACCGAAGTCTTAAATGCCTCATCAAAGGTGAAATTTGACCGTCGGCGTCCCGCGGCGTTGGGGGACGAGTGATGCAAAAATGATCACCTGATGACGTCACGATGAAGCCACAGATCACCAAAATATGTGAGGTCACACTGACGTGACGTGACGTAACGTCACATGATGTCATCATCAGATGACATTGTAGCTTGGTTGATGGTGGTCCATTCACTAGGGCAATGCAAAAGCAGGTGAGGTGCCTCCGATCCTGGAGGCAGTGCAAAACTACGTTAGGTGCAGAAAGCTTTCAAAGGGTGGTGGGGCGGGATCAATACATCGACTGAGAAAAAAAAAATAAGATAGCTTTCGCCTTCGAGTCGTCTTAATGAATGCATAAGAGACCCTGTGAATTTTTTTGTGTTAAGACTAGAGGTCTTTACACCGAAATACGGACCACACCAAATGTACCGCAAAAAATATATATAATAATTGTTGGGGTTTAACGTCCCAAAACCACGATATGATTATGAGGCACGCCGTAGTGGAGGGCTCCGGAAATTTCGACCACCTGGGGTTCTTTAACGTGCACCTAAATCTAAGTATACGGACCTCAAATATTTTTGCCTCCATTGAAAATTCAGCCGCTGCGGCCGGGATTCGATCCCGCGACCTTCGGGTCAGCAGTCGAGCGCCATAACCACTAGACCACCGTGGCGGGGCGTACAGCAAAATATCGTGACGCTTTTTCACAAGATTTGATTCTATGTGAATGTCATCCAGGAGAATGTAACAGAGAGAATAAAATGAAAACGGCGGGCAGAACGTCAACACGAAGTTTAGGCTTCGCTGCTTCTGTTATCTGTTAGACTAAGCTCATATGGGTTAGGCTTCGTTTGTGGGGAAAGGCACATTGCACTGCATTCTGAAGCTGGTTCTGGTTAACTCCTGCCTATATTCAGGAAAACAGGCGAAAAATGTCCGGCTTCCTGGCTATGTCTAGCACTTTAAGCGGGACCTGACTAAGAGTGTACATGTGAATGTAAATTCTCGCTCTATTTAATGCTTCCATCACATAGAATACCGATAAGAACTGCGTAAGATTGATATTGCCACACATACTCGGCTGCCCCTTGAAATTGAACGCGATTATTACTTGAAAAAATACAGTGATATTATTGAAGTGTATGTAGATTTGCACAATTATTATTATTAGAGGCGAATCATCTTATGGCGGAGTTCAATCCGGTGGTGGTGGTGTGCGGCGTGACCACCCTTACTGCGCATGCGCAATCCCTCTCCACACGCCTCCTCTCCACTCCCCCTCTCCCCTCCCTTCACATCTCTCCACTCCACCTCTCCTCTCGAAAATCGAAAACGGCAGCCATAGCGAAGCAGTAGAGGGTATGGTACACTGACTAAAGCACGACAAGCAGAAAGAAATAATTTTAGATCCTTAACTTAAGTAAGTGAATACAAGTAAAGTATTAAAAATGGTAGAAAGCACAGGTAAAGCAAGATGCGTGTGGAAGCAAGACTACTGCACATAACTATAATGGCAGTGAACAGTCAGTATCAGATAAACACTCGCCAAGGTGGTCTAGCTGTTATGGTGCGGTACTGCCGACCCAAAAGTCCCGGGATCGAATCCCGGCCGCGCCGGCCGAATTTTTATGGAGGCGAAACGGTAGAGACCCGTTTGCTTAGATTTAGGCGCGCGTTAGAGAAGCTCAAGTGGTCGAAATTTCTGGAGCCCCTTGTCTACGGCGCCCCTAATAATCATACCGGGGTTTTGGTACTTGAAATCCCAACAAATATTATTATGTCAGATAATAAATTCTCGTGTTGCTCTCCAATAGGTCCCCATCATACGCAACGAAACGTGGCTGAGACGCATATAAATGATGAAATAAGGGACTTTCTAATGTACAGTGAGCAAGTACAAGCTCCCGAGAAAATACTCGAGAAACTCTACAGTTTTCTTCCTCGTCCCCAAAAGACAGCACGAAAGAAGGAAAGGAAAACACAACAACAAAAAAAAAGAAATCGAGGCCCGTGTACTTATATTTAGGTGCTCGTTGAAAAACCCCAGGAGGTCGAAATTTTCGGAGCCCTCCACTACGGCGTCTCTCATAATCATATCGTGATTTTGGGGCGTTAAACTCCAACAATTATTATTATTATTATTATTATTATTATTATTATTATTATTATTATTATTATTATTATTATTATTATTATTATTATTATTATTATTATTATTATTACAAAAAAGAAACGACATGTCAGAGCGTCTCGTGCGATACCGCACGTACAAACAACCTACGAGAAAAGTGGCTCGCCGCATACGACCACAGGAGACCACGGCCCGCAGAGCTCAATAAGTGCACCGCCTGCTCGATGGAGGAGCACAAAGCTTTAAGTATACCGTGCGCGAGAAGCCAGTGCCCGGAGCCCGTCTCTAGGAAGTCCGTTAAATAGCCACAGGATAAGTATACGAAACCTCGGGAAGCGCCCAGACTTTTCGCTCTGGCTATTCCGTGCCTCGGATATTATCCGCGGCAAGTGCAGGGGACGGCCCCCGTCTGACTGAGCTCAGCGCGAATAATGACGAAAGATGCGGAAGGCGTGCAGTAATCGGTGTCAATCCGGGTCTGGCGTAGTTTAGTTAGTGGATCTAAGGCCACCTCTCGGTGGCTTCCGGCGAGATAATAAGGCAGACATTATCGGTGCGGGGTGAAGACTAAGGCATTAGTGTGCTAAAATCTGCGAGTCATTACGGCCATGAGGACTGTTAGCTTGCAAGCGCGAGTAATTGTGACTGAAGAAGACGAAGCATGTGAGACGATTTCGTCAAACGGCACAACCGTACAAGATCGGATAACTTCCTCAGCGTGCGCAAATTTCAGAACCAGAATGGAGAACAAAAAGGAGGACCCTTTAGGAATGAACGTTGGGCAACGTCCAATTAAAATTCCCCGTAGTGCTCGAAGTTCTGATTGGAATCTGCGCGGCGCTAACTAATGCTGTCAGGAGCACACGCGTTTTGAAGCGACGAATTCTTTTTACCCTCATATTCACCCTTGGCTTATGAAAACCGTATTGGCAACGAGTTGCGTCACATCCAGTGCATTCTGGTGTTGTTAATTGCATGGCAGCACCAGGGAGTTAGTGAATTTTGGGCTGACTATTACAGTAATTGAAGCCCCTGAGCGACATTGTTTTTTTCTGAAGAGCGTATGGCCTTGCCTCAGCGCGAGACGCAATGCTCCATTCGTGTGAAAGCTTCGTATGAATCACTAGTAATGCCGCCATGACAGAATTCAGAAGTACTGACGTGTGGTGTTTCTTTTCACGGAATTTATGAAGAAGGAATAATCGGAATCAATGTGAAAAAAAGCACGCGTCTGTCTTATGCTGTTTCTAGTAATATTTCATTACACTTCAGAGATTTCACATGCAAACCACTGCTTCCTGACATCACGGTTTTATCGAGGCGTCCGGATAGGACCACGCGGGAGATTACCGAAGGGTTCTTCTCCATTGACAAGTCTGGTGACACGTGTGTTGCAAGTCCTGATATGCAACCGCATGATCCTGAATTTGTCTACCTGGTCATGACTTCAGTACGACTGCGCAAAAAAAGAGGACAACTGAGAAGATCGTGTTTTTTTTTCTATGGTGTCCGCGTCTTTTTGTTGCGAAATCGTACAGAAGTAATGAATTACCAACTTGGCCAAAATTCTGCTGCTTAGCCATGAACGTTTATATTGTATTTTGATCTTGTGCTTATATACTTGTGCTTTTCAGTCATAGGTGGCGCCCGTGTCGCCTACTTCTACTAGTCATTTGTTCTTTTTTTTTGCACCCTTCATTATGAGTGAAGAAAAGAACTGAAAAGGGGGTCTTTTTTTCTCTTTCACGCCATTAAAATTTCTCGAAAATTTTTCATTTGTATCTGCACAATATTTTCAGTTGTTTGATATTACCATGACGTGCTACCTCCAGCTGCAGCGGAAGAAGCAGTTTGCCCGGTCCTTGCTTCCGTCAAGCTAAGGAAGCATTACTTACGACGGGGACCATGCGGCCGTGGTCGTTTCTCTTCGCTCCGTTACACGTCTCTCGGCTCGTTTAATATACGGCTAGCGAAAAACTACTAGAAAGCACGAGGTTGCGCTATTGCTTCCTTAGGTCAAAGTGTTTTTGAAGCAACGCCATTCCGTCCGTGCTGTCAAATACCGTTTTATTCCACGCAATTTCTTACTACTTTCATTTTCTGCTCGACGAGGCATGTTATTTGGCAGTAACAGAAACGGAAGTAATGATTTCCGGGAAAGTAATTATTTGTGCGCGTACCGTTTTATTCCACGCAATTTCTTACTACTTTCATTTTCTGCTCGGCGAGGCATGTTATTTGGCAGTAACAGAAACGGAAGTAATGATTTCCGGGAAAGTAATTAATTGTGCCCGCATATTCCGATGAATGTATCACGCCAGTGACAGACTGAGGCTGAAAAAGACGACGCTCGGTCTAGAAATTTGCATGATGAGGCGCATTTTACGAAGGTTTCTTCTTTATTATATCACGAGTGAAAACGCAAGGATGACAGAAAAACATGTGGTTTTGCTGCCGCTAATACACTGTATTTACCACGTTAAACGGCCATGTACTCGCTGTGGCAAATTCAGCACTTGACTGAGGCCATTAATCAGGAGGGCACAAATAGCGAGCTAACTTAAATGCATTGAAAGCTAAGCAAGCCGTCTTCACAATAAACATCACGATGTTTGGTCTTTGGCTTCCATTCTGCTTCTTACAAATACAGGCTGCAATATTCGTGTTGACGAAGGGCGAAGCACACAAATTACAGATTATGTAGCTTCACTGGCAGCAGATGATGACTTTAAAGAAATCAACGTAGTCGCGTAACAAAACTTGTCTGACACTTAGGGTAGCAGAGAAATAAACGTTCACTAACTCACAGGCGTCTGGCAGGGACGTAAGGCGCCTGGCCGGGTACTCAGTCCATGACCCCGTGAGCTCTGGCGGCCAGGCCCGCCCGCTTTACTAGATCTAACCGGTGCTGTGGCTCATAGAGTTTTTGCTGCTGCTTTCATATGTCGGCATTCCTTTGTGCCATAAACCGCTACACTACCATATAGCGAGGTAGATTTAGATGCACGCTAAAGAGACCCAGGCAGTCTTCCGGAGCCCTCCACTACGGCGTCTCTCATAATGAGATAAAGGTTTTGGGATGTTAAACCCCAAGAATTATTATTTGCCATACAGCTAGTTAACTGTGGTAAGTCTCGCTGACCATGGTAGTTTAGCGGCTTCGACAAGGGAATGAAAGATTGTCCGTGCTTAAACGCTGTGAAAACCTTACTCTGGAAGAACGAGGCACACAGAGCAAAAGGGCTAAAAAAGAGGCGAGGATAATTATTAGTTGCGTCGGCATATGGAGATGCAGTTTGAGACAATAGAAGATACCGAACCCCATCGTCAGTGGAATAGCGCAAGCTTAGAGACAGGAACAAAGAAGGCGAGGCAACAGAAGCGCTAACTTTCAACAAATGTCTATTAGGAGCAATACCAACAGCGCTAAACATCCGCTTAAAAAATCGGCTGTCTAAAATCGGTGCTACGTTTCTTCAGGACGATCTTAGATAGTTTTGTGGACATGCTTGCGCGACAAGTGCACTCAGTCTCATTTACTCGATCTCATTGTTGAAAGTCAGCGCTTGCGTTGCCTTGCCCTCTGCGCGCTTGTGTCTTAACTTGGCTTGTTCAACTGACACCATTTGCAGACAAACCCAGGCTGCTTTCTCGAAGCGAAATACCTTGCAACTAACACCGACGCAATGTACTCATTGCTTACTACGTCAAAGGCGATAATTCTATTATTGTGTACGTTTACTGTTCTTACTACCCCCTAATAAGACTAAACAGAAACATATACACCACTGGCTGACGCACAGCGACGACGAACAAGACAATTTTGTTGCCCAAGCAGGTTCATGTCCTTGTTAATCCAGCATCCAATGAACGGTAATGGCCAGTAATACCAAAGTAACCTCTTTAATACAACACTCCACCAAAGTAAAAAGAGTATAGGTGACTCTTTTCGGAGAGTTCTGACTTGCCACGTATACAACTCTCTTTCAAGAGTCACGGTGACTCTCTTGGTGGGTCAGAGTGGGCGCCAGGGAACAACCCAGGGGGCCCGCCCCCCCTCCCAAAATTCTGATGGAGGAGGGGTGTTTTAGAGGAAAAAATAAAAATAGGTGTTTTTCAAGGCTTTCACCAAGTGCCTCACCCCCGAAAAAAATTCCTGGCTATGGGCCTGGCTCTAGAAGAGTACACTGACCCCCTAGGAAGAGTGAAAGGACTCTTTTCCAAGAGGCATCCGTACCACTTATGAGGGAGTCAGACGACTCTGGCTTGTGACACTCCTAAGGGGGCTCAAATGACACACAACGAAGCGTCAAGCGACTCCAGAACTATATTAAGTTACTCATTCTCTACTTTTGCGCGACTACTGTTGGAAATTGTGAAGTATTTATTTTAAGCACCAGCGCCTGCGAAAAAAGGAATACTTAAATTTTAGCATTATTTTAATGAAACTCGTCAGAAGAACGCACCTTTGTCAGCAGAGTAATCTAGACAGCGCGAAAAGATGGTCTGTGATTTCCAACTAAGCCGCTGAGGTATTTTTTACTTACATGCTTGTATGCAAGTAAATTTATATTCACTTATTCTAGTATTTACTATCAGGGCTGCACATAGGGACATCACGCAGAGGAGTGAAAATTAGAAAAGAATGACAGTTGATTCCCGTTTCACAGGAATCGATCTTAACACAAAAGTAAAATATGTGTTTGTAGAAGTAGCTGGAGGCAAGCAGTGCACTTTCTTGAAGGTTGCAAGTCACAGACGAAAGAGGTGACACACACAACGACTGGATCACAGTTGACAGTCCAGTCGTTGTATGTGCACTTCTCTCCTCTGCGCTTCGGCTTTTGGCTGGTTCTGATCCTCAAGAATATGCACCAACTGACTCGGGCCACAACTCTGCTGAAGCTACACTTTCCACAATGTTCATTTCCGTGGGCCGGTATGGCAACCTTTGAAGCGAATCCTCCCACGTTGTCGCCTAGTGTGAACGCGTGGGTAGGTTGCGACAATAAAGGCTGAGAATGCTCAGCAACTCCTTATGCTAGCCGCAGCGATCCATGTAACAACTGGACTTAGCGAAGACCAAACGTCGCTACCACTTGCATTCGCAAACCATCGTGCATTCTGTTTCACATCCTTTATATTTTCATGCTGCGCTGAACGTGTTAACATACCATATAACCAAACTATTCACGCTATTTAAAAGCGAACCAAACCATTGGTGCATCTGAGGAAGTATTGTGGCTTTTCTTGTAGCGGTGAACTGCTGCTAGCAAGCAGCTTTGTCGAAGACACTAGTATTCTGGTCTGGCTAGGAAGTATCGTTTGCAGCCCCGGAACTTTCACTCACCTTCACGAATGCCAAAAGCACAGTCCGCAGTGTGCGCTCGGCCTCGGTGAGCGGCGTGCACAGTGTACACACGCCGCTGACTTTCTTAGGCGCTGACGCTGCATAATTTCTGTTTGGCGACATTACAAGCTAAGCGGTAGGCAGGCCTGTAAGCACTACCGCTGCTCGTCTCAATGCACTCAGGAAGAAACGAAGCATCATGGGCTTATTTCAGACCGTCTGGCCATGTGTGGAGATGGCTTCATTGCCGCAGAGTACCAAATCAAAAAACTCGTAAAATTCAAAAAGCACGTCGTATCGCGGAAACAACGGAAAGCTAGCGTGTTTTTTACTGACGTCATTTCCGTGACGGAAATATGACCAGCGAACTTGTGGGGGAGCCCAACATGTAACACATTTTCATGTAAAAATAAACGACTAATTAAGGTTTATGCATCACTCAATAACGTTATGCTACATGTAACTGCAGAAACCTCTTTGAGATTTACAATGAATTGCGCTTCCTTGCAGTTGAAGTGAGCCAAATATAGTGTTTTCGACCCACAATCAGAAGTTCGATGAAAAAGATGGTTTATCGTCGCTTGGCGCTCGATTGAAGTCGACGTCCTTCTGCAAGAGGAAACGACAGATATTTAATTTGAGAGCGACAGTTTAATTAGGTTCTGTTCGTAAAGGCTGCCAATCTTGGCGCCGAAATTATGTCTTAGGCTGCAATGTCTGCCATTTTACTGCGAGCACACCTCGTATCGGGAAAACGCCTGAATTTAGTTAATTAGTGGAAAGCTACCATTAGGCAACGTTCATAAGGAACAAGAAAGCAATACAAAACTAATCAAGTTGGTTCCCTGACGTGAGGCTTCAGGGCATATTAAGAGTATGTGGTCACAGCGCTGTAGGGACGCCGAAGTGGTAATTGCATAGACATGACCAACGGCTCTTTTTCTCTTGACATACTAGAAGACAAAATCGGTATTGACGACTAAGACAGCTAGAATGAGAAAGCATAAATAAAGTTCCGGCGAAAAAAGTTGCAGTTAGATTTAATCTCACAATTATAGCGACAGCATTTTATCGATTTATCCATCTCTTCTGTTTTCTTAAGAATCACTAATTTCTCGTCCTTGTTGACTGTAAATGAAAAAGTGCATGACACTTAGTCTCATGCTTATGTTTAATGTCATGCGTAGTGTAATTCTTTTGTTATTATAAAATGCCCTTGTCGATTGTAATTTTACATACTCATTATCACTGGCTGTGGTTCTGCCGACATTTGGAAAAAAATGCATCGAAAACTTGAAAACTAATCGCAGAACGTGTCAGAAGTAACTTAAGAAGCTGTAATCGATTGCAGGGAAATACGAATAACTCAGTGCTTATGAGCTAACGTTTATATAGACTGTCGCTGATGTACTTAACGGAACATTCACTTGCTGGCTTGAACATATTGTATTGCGTTTTTTTAAACGCTAGGCTCTGTTGTAGTCATCCCAACTACTGGCTTGTTAGCAATTCTGCTGACCTTAATTATCGAATATATCAGTCTGTCATGCAATGCGCTTCGAAAGGTGCAAGATTTGGTATCTCCTCTACCTAAGTTCATGAATCGGCCATGCAAACTCTGATTTCCACAATCAACAAATGTTGAAGTAATTATATTTTCAGTGCTGGGTAGTCAACAGGAATAACGTCAATGTATCATAGTTTTCGCCATTTGTCATCGGTTCCGTCGCGTTTACGACGTTAACTTAGTAGTTAAGTTCAAACGCGCCCGCGTTTACCTGTGTATGTCACACATTGCATAATACTGTGTCAGAGGTAGATTGGAGACAGCTGGGCGAATTCGCAAAGATTTATATTGAATGTGGGAGCAATACGGGTACGTATGTTTTTTTCGTCTTCATCCATGTGTTTCTCGGGCATTCGTTATGATATCTTGTACCAGACATTGTCAATCGGTTTTCAAGGTATTCGACCTTGTATCGCCATCTAGTTCCGCGAAAATCTAGCTCCGCGACGTTGTGTCAACGTTCCACAGATGGCTTATAAAATTGCTGTCGATGCTTCCATAAAGGCATTCACGATAAAGCAAGGTCTCAGGCAGAAATGTCGAAATGAGGTTGCTCTTTCCTTCAACGTGCCATACTTCAGGTGTATATACACGTGCAGGTCTTCTCTGCCCGCTTCTTCAAGTGGCAGAGCACTGGGGCAAATCATTCGGCGTCAAAAACGGAAAAATGGCGGGAAGGTAAGCTACGGAGGAAAGATGAAGTCGTCGAGGAAAAATAGAGCACTGCAGAAAAAGAGCAGTCGCCCTAAGGCACTTCCTCTCACGCCAACACAAAAGGATCGATGGAGATGTTTTGCACTCTTTATACTCCTTTTTTTTCCGAAGACACAGAGGCTCAAAGAGTACTACAACACAGGAAGGAGGTCTTCGAGTTGACCGAGGCCAATGTAAACAAGAGGTATGAATAAGGTCTTCGCCAGCGGCACTGTGGCGTGCTTTTCTGTTCCGCCGAGGCTTGGCTGTCACGCCTTAGGCGAACGAAGCAAAGGGCCTCGGTACCAAACTTGGCTAGCGCCTGTGTTTACCGGCCTACGCGGGCGTGTTAGACGGTGCTTTGTTTTTATTTTACACCCTCTTCCCACGTTCTTTCTTCCGCCGACTACGCTCTAAGCCAGTTAGGTGGGAGCCACTTTTCATCGGCCTCGCTCGCTTCCCTTCGCGTGGAGCTCACGCACCTCACAGGAGACGCCCCTTGTTTCGACGTTCGCTTCATGGGCGGCCGCGCTGGCTTGTTGACTACTTTGTGAGAAAACAATGAAACGTGAGCCGACACGAAGGCGCCTTCTATACTCGACTCGCCTCGGTAACAATAGAGATCGAGCGATTTTTTCTGAAAATGGTCACCCCAAAAACAATAGAGTTTTAACTCGATCGGCCACAAAGCCATTCTCGACTGGTCGTTGTTCAGCGCCCGCGTTAGAGCCTTGGGCTAAATATAGCATAACAGGTGATTCAGCTAGACTATTTCGTATACATTTGTGATCGTAGGTAGCTTTTGTCACAGGAACACTGCAACAGAATCCACAATCCACAAGCCCTTCTGGTTTGTTTTTCTAAGTGTTAGCGTCACAAACAAAAAATTGTTGTCTACAGCCATGGGTCATAAACATAACATTCTTCTATAAAACAACACTGCACCTTACGTTCCACTGTCATAGGCTTCGATGGCAATCGATGTCTCGGGCACTTGGATGGCCACGCCGCCTCTCACCGGAAAGAATATTGTAGCCTTGGCCGAAGTTCGCCGGTGTGCCCAGGACAAGCAATATCCTGTTGAGATTCTTTAAGGTGAGTTTTCTCTCAGAGTGCATATGACAATTGGCTGTGATAAGTGTATGTGTGTATTCACACTGGTTGCCTGTGCAAAGAGTTGCGTTGCACTGCACATCGCACAGGAAATATTGCGGGAGCACTGATGCCTCACGAGCGCAAGACTTCCTGCCTTCAAATGTTTCATTGCATTTTTCTTGCGTCACTGCGTAGCTGCCTGACTGATAAAAAAACTCGGAGGACGCTTGAGCTTCGCCTTCAAATGTATAACGCGATAGCGTAATCGGGCCCCGTGCGCATCGCGTTCTCTCAAAAGCCGGCCTTCAGTTCTCAGTTCACGCCTCAAATGTGCCGCAAGGAAACGAACGACTCTGCGCGTTACATTGGCCGTTTCAAGGTACCTAGAATGCCTTCTGCAAGTACAGTTGTCAAGTGCCCAATATGCCATAATAAATCTTTTTGCGAATCAGCGAAGGGCCCACAACGCGGCCGTAAGGTAACACGCGAACCTACGCAGCTGTTCACCTTGTTGATGCTTTTGCTGCTGATGATGAATTAATATGTCTGTGAGGTTTGAAATGGGTGTGCTCTAAAACACCCACTCGTTTCACAATTCACATGTTTGACGCCTGGCGCGATTCTACGCTTCTGCCACGCAATATTACATGCGTTGAGGAGACCCCTTCCACTACATGACATTCATGTAGTCCTTTTTTCCGAAACAGCTTCAAGGAATAGCGTAGCTCTGTGGTACAACACCGCTTGCCACTCAGATGGCCTGTGTTCGATTCTCAATCGAACCCGAAGAGGGGAATATAGTAGAAGAGAGAGAGAAGGAGAGACACATTGCACAACACACACACACACAGTGCAGGGCTTCACAGGCGGTCGCTCGTTGCTGTTGCCTTCAAGTACTGCAGGAGGGCTCTTGTTGCTTTCTGAGCTGAGTGAGACAAGGCTCTCAAGATCATTCCTTCAGTAAAGGGCCGATCATCGAGTCTCCTCAAGGCACACTGGAAAGTCCGGCGACCTTCATCAAATTGGGGACAGTGGAACAAGAGAGGATCAATAGTCTCTACAATGTTGCAGTTATTGCACACGGATTACTCTGCCATACTAATACGATAGGTGAATGAGTTGGTAAACGCTATACTAACCCACAACCGAAAGAGCATTGTAGCGTGTATAGAAAATCTACACAATGTCAATGGCCTACTTCTGGAAGGAGGGGCATTCGATCTACTGTTCGTCAAGGCGATGTTGTAAATTCCATCATGGTGAGAAAAATGGACTTCAGGAATGCGGGGCCCTATGTAGTCATAGTGTGGTACGAGCGGGATGGGTGACCGACCCATGCAAATAATTGTAAGTCGACGGATGCGAATATGTTGAATGGAACATTGGCGGCATGGATCCCAACGGGGAGAACCAGTAACCCGGAGCAAGAGTGAGCTGCACCACGCTTGCAGAACGGTGTATCAGAGAGGCGTGTGCTGCTATCCGGTAAAGCAAGAAGCTTACGTCGCGAGTGCACTGTTCTATGATATGAAACAAGACAGGTGTTCGACGTACGGCAACACTCGCACTAAGAGGAGGAGCGCTAATAGCGGCCAGTGTTCCACCATCGTAAAGTCCAAGCTAAAGCGACGTAACATGACTAAAGGATTTCTTGAGTCGAGTTCCAAGCTTAGCGTTTATAACACGCACTATATCTATTCTAAAAAGACAGGGCGTGCAAACACGGACACAAGAAAGAAGTCAGGACACCACAAATGCCGACTAACTGAAGAGACGCAGAACGGCTGAAAAGAAAGGAGGCACGAAAACTTATCTGCGCATGCCCATGCAACAGGCGAACCTATCAATCCGGCACGCGTGGCGGTCTACGTGGAAGATAACTGTTAAGGCATTTGATTTTATCTTTATGCAAATTGACTATCAGTAGTATCGATAGTTTCTTTGAAACTATCGATGCTACTGATAGCCAATTTACCTATAGTTCTGCATCACTAATGTGTATGCATGTAAACATGCAAACACACGCGTGAACGTATGTAAAAGTTGGTCGAACACCCCCCCCCCCCCCCGTTCCGCCAAAAAAATTTCTAGCTACGCCACTGCATGTTATGCTTCACACGACACCATTTTGGTTCAGTCGCGGCCGTTTCATTACACTGGTATATACATAAATTGGTATTACATTGCACGACTGTGTGCCGAGCATGAATGACAGGTCATAACATGAAAATCATGCCGTGCATATAATATATGCCATGATTTACCGACATTTTGTCGGTGCTCTCATGGCCGTTTGGTGTAGTTGATATATAGAGAAATTGGCATGGCGGAAATACTGTAGAAATAAATGACAGGTCACAACATGAAATACATGCATGTGTGTCATGATTTTCATGACCCGGTTTTGGTGCTCTGTCAGCTGTTTCATTGCTTTATGTACGACAAAACTGACCACCCGACCGCTGGATTCGTGGACCTCACCACCGCTCATTACTTGACTTCATACTCGAAGCAAATTTGTATGTGTTTATTTGAATCAATAATTATTATGCCGAAGGGCAGACTTTGGAAAAAAATCGCGATGCCATGCCATAAATGTATCAGGAACAGAAATGACAGGTCATAACATAAAAATAATCTCATGCATGTGGTGTACGTCATGATTTACATGGCACGATCTTAGTGTTTTCGCTTCGTTTTCATTAATTCGATATATACCAAACTTGGCATGACATGAGTATCAAGAACACAAAGGGCAGGTTATGCATGGTTTACCGCAATATACTCTTCATTAACGTAGTATAGTCCAAAATGTATATTCATGCACGCATTACAAACATGTGATACTGAACGACATGTCAAGACATGAATGCCTTGGTTTGTCTCAAAGCCAAACAATGCGGTGTATGCAACTCCTCACCGATTGCTTCGCATTACATCGATTCCCACAATGAGTGGGATCTCCTAGAATTTTCTTTATTATACTGAATTGACGGAGCGTCTTTGATGCATGTGTATTCGAGACCTTCGTGAAATTGCTGACATGGAGGATTGTTGGTGTCATTTCTTTAATCAGCCTTTTTTGCCCATTGATGAAATTACAAATATGGTAGCTCCTCTTTGCTTAAATATCAAGTTAGTTAAAACCGCCTTGAAAACCAGGTTCTAATGATACGTATACAATAGATGTTAATTAGAATTAACACAGAATAAAGCCAAGTAAAGCATAGGGGGTGTTATTTGTAGTAATTATAATGTAAATGTGAAGCAAGTGAAGTGGACACAATGATAGCTTGCGCCGGTAGGAACCAAACACGCGACCTTCGAGTAACATGTCCGATGCTCTACCACTGAGCTACGGTGGCGGTCATCCTACCGTCCACTTTGCGGGGTATATATGTTCACTTAAACCTAGGAGTTTTAGTCCACACCGCTAGTAAGTGCGGCAAACTCTTTTTCTGCTTACTAGCGTCAAGAAACACGGGATCTTTTTACGAACTTGCAGCTGACCAATAGTGACTAACACTCTTAGGTTTAAGTGCACATATATACCCCGTAAAGTGGACGGGAAGATGACTGCAGCCGTAACTCCGGGGCAGAGCATCGGACACGTTATTCGAAGGTCGAAGGCTCGGTGCCTGCCGGCGGGAAGCTATCATTTTCGTCCACTTTACTTTCTTCACATTTAGATCATAATTACTACAGATGACATCCCCTATACTTTCCGTGACTTTCTTGTCTGTTAGTTCTAATCGACGTTGTGTCTAGCAAAGAAAAACGTGCCCTTCAACTTTCCCTTCTTTTGTTGATATATAATACATATGGTTTGACGTCCCAACCCCAAAATGATTATGAAGCCAGCCGTTGTGGAGGGCTCCGAAAATTTCGATCATCTGGTGGTCTTTGACGCGCACTGATATAGCACAGTACAAGGGACTGTGGCATTTTGCGTCCATCGAAATTCGATCGCTAGGGCTGGGATAAAATCCGCGACCTTCGGGTGAGCTGGCGAGAACAGTAACCACTGTACCACCGCGCCGTACAACCAGGTTCTAATGAAACGCGCTCTTGCATCACATTCATTTAGGATATTTAAATCGCGAAAAACTCGGGGACAAAATAGTTCATATAGCAATTAAGGAAACGCAGCATATGAAACCATTAATCCGCAGTCAACAAGCAGCACTGCTTTCAGTAATCTCTCCCGCTTTTTGAATATCCGCGCGCAGCGCAGTAGGCGGCATCGGTTTAACTTGAGCGAAAGAAAAACGAAACAATTTAAGACAATCGCAGAGCCAATAGAAATGAGAGAAACACAAAATCTGCGCTCAGAGCTCCGGATCCAGTTGCCGGAACAGTTGGGAGTCGCACTCCTAGGTGGCGCTGGCTCCACAGTCCCTAGGACCAAGTTCTCTCTCTCTCTTTTTTTTCCACCGGGGGGCGCGGTTTCCCTAGGCGCAGACGGGGCGGACCCAGGTGCCGGGCACCGGCGTCCGTCAGTCGCCTGTTGCTAGGCCTGCAAAGCAGCGGCGAGGTTGAGACTTGGCCGCGTCGCCTTTGGGGCGACGGTGCTACGTCCCACCTTTCATTTTTTGTTGTTCCTACCCTTTTTCATTCCTTCCGTTTCTCCTTTTCGACTTTGGTTTTTCTTCTTTCTCGGGTGGCGCCGACTGACGTCCGTTTCCAAATCTGAGCGGCACCTCAAAAAAAAGTTTTCTTTCGCGTGCTCTGTGCAAAGTGAGAATGCTAAAACAGTTCGACCCGTGGTGAAGACTGCTGTCTGTGCCATACATCGGTGCCGCATCGTCTGCTACGCGCGTCGTCTGCTTCCAAGGAGGTTGTTTCGACGGAAGCGTAAAAAAGAAGACGGTGCAAGTCGTCGCATGCGAAGACACCGGGAAAAGGTTTTCTCCCGAACTGGTGACGTAACCAAAAGTGGTGTGACCTGAGTGCCCCGTGGAGAGCGTGGCTTCTGTGAGTGTTTTTTTGGCGTTCCTGTTCGGGAGCGACCACGTGATCGGCCTTGTTTTCAATGTCGCAGTAGATACATAGGTGGACGCTACGCGACTGTTTTGTGTGCGTGCGTATGTTGGTGGCATTTTCTGCTCCGTGCAGCGAAGAAGAAAAACCAACGAATAGGAGAACGGCGGGTACGACGGCGCAGATTCTCGTTCTGATTAAAGTGGTGTGCGACAAGAAGTACACACATACAAATAGTGCGAGTTCAGGTGGTGTGCGGATTACAGTGCTGGCGGGATTTCGCTACGAGTCTCATCCGGAGGAGGTGTCAGAAATACGTCGGCTGGGACATTTCGCAGCAGCACAGGTAAGTTATGCACTTTGCATTATTTGTCCTTCAAAAGCTTAGACGCCAATTCAAAAGTGGGATACAACAGTGATCGGGCATGAGAATGTCATTTACTTGCGCAGACGGTGTTTTTCTTGAGTATTTGCGGACAGGAGGTCAGGACAGCTGGTAACGTGCCATCTGGCAGAAAGAGCGCTAGCACGGAACTTGAATTGAAAGGGTCGCCCCGGATACTTTGTTGAAAAACAGTTTGGCACGTTCGAAAAGCGATGGACAGCGTAAATTTGGCCATAGGGTCCATTCATGCGTCATTTTAGAAAAGAATCATGACAATATGCCACGCCCGGAAGGTGGACTTAATGTATCGATAAGAGTATCACAGCGAGCGCCCGCAGTGGGGAAAAAACTGGCGCACCTCAACGCGGATAAAGGCTATAAGGTAGTAGAATTCGATGTTGTACGAGCCAACCGCGCCTATTATCTCATTCAACACAAATATTCGCACGGGTATGGATGTTTCCTACATTTTGCCGTGAGGCCCAAAATTGACGTCAGTGAGAATATACTGTCAGTGGCAATCTCTTCTTAATCGTAGCGCCAAGTGTCATCTTGGAGCCGATGTTGCATAATTACTCGCGTCTAATTTAAGCGCATACCTTGAAAAAGTTCATTCATGCCTTATCTGTCCTCAAACCCCCAAAACAAAGCCCAGGAACACCTACAGGCGCTGAAGAAGGACTTTTTTTTTCATATTCCCATCTTCACAAGTTTTGGATGCGATCATAAAGTTTTCGATACTATATAACACGCATGAAACTGTGAATCGAAGCGAACCCCCTCTAATGCAAGAACATTTCTTCGACATGCATTTCGAGGGTTGCACCAAACCAGCCAAGAGCGATAGCGAAAACACTGACGCCTTCTTTTGACAGCAGTTTCGGGGGCTACAATGAAATATTAGTAAATTAAACGCCGACCTAAACGGATAAGCTCTAATGGATGTCATCTTTATTTTAGTAGATGATGACAGTTTGACGTTACAATTGGAAACTGAGCAGAATTAAGAACCTATGCGTTGCAACTCCTAAGTTCACAGTTCAAACACTTGAGCAACAACACTGCAGACTAAAACCTTTACTGTTCAAAACTATAAACAATCTGCAAACAGTAACGTTTACTTTTCCGTTATGATCACTCTTATTTACCTGTGTCCATCTAAGCTATTCGATTTCTTTTCCGGCACTGCCATGATCTGCCCGAAGCCAATGCTCTCGGTAAATCAACGTTGCGTATGCCGCGTCTTGGCTATGCTCAACAGTCAGAAATTAACAATCAAGGAGTGTCATCTCACGAGAACGGATAACTGGGCTAGTTTGTGGGAACTCATGTTAAGGCAGGTAGCGCAAAGAGACACGGACACAAGCGAAGAATAAGTGCACAGGACAAGCGCCATGTCCTGTGCACTTATTCTTCGCTTGTGTCCGTGTCTCTTTGCGCTACCTGCCTTAACATGAGTGTCATCTCGTAATAACACGGCGCTTGTGGTCTCGTGTTAGCAGTGTTTTCATCATATTTCGTGGCGGTCTTTCGTAATTTTGAACTTGCTGTGTTAGTCTTTTTTTTTCCAATATAAACAACGCCAAAACACGCAAACGCATTAACGCATGCATATAGCAGGGAAAGACAAATTGAGAAATCAATACGCAAGACACATTTTGCGAAGCCAACTACGCACGTGTATTTAGCGGTATATATTGCCCCATAGATGTTTGTGCACGCTGCTAGGCGAAGAAGAAATTGAGGTGTCCAGGGCTTCAACCACTACATTACTGAACTACATTACATTGCTAGAACAACCTCTCCGAAGAATTGGCTTTAGTTTATGCCTTCCGGTGGTTCTTTCTTTTGGTGCAACTGAAATGGGCTTTAGCCACAGGAACGTTTGCGAAGCCGAGTGCGATTTTTTACGGGAAACAAAAAGAATAGAATGTTAACTTTATCTAGAATTTCACTGTTTCAACCTATTGGTTTCTTTCTTTCTTTCTTTCCTTCTTTCTTTCTTTCTTTCTTTCTTTCTTTCTTTCTTTCTTTCTTTCTTTCTTTCTTTCTTTCTTTCTTTCTTTCTTTTTTTGTTTTTGTTAAATCTGGATTGGACCAGTGAATTTATTTTTATACCATTCATTACTAAATATATTCGGATTTTAAAACAATCTTATTTCCAAAATAAGGTACCACCCGTTTCATGGCCGATCCCCCACGATGGGTTGCTCCAAGTAGCTGAGGATCAACCAACCAACCAACATTACTGAGCAACAACCAACCAACCGCCCAATTCTAGGTCAACACCCCACATCGAATATGAGCCACAGCTAGGCCTAACGGGTGAACAACAACAACAGCGACCGATGATGCTGCTCTGGTCATAGCGCATCGACGCTGCGTCTCGCACCTATTGTAACTACATCGTAAATATACTCATAAAATTTGGTGAAAGTGCTCGGTAGTCTCTAGAAAAGCCGGACCTGGATGTTTGCAGTAGACGTAACAATATATTATAATAGTATATTAATAGTATAGTAATAGTGACAATATAATGCACAGCGAAGATGGCCTATTTATTTCGTTTAGTGAATTGTTGCAAGGCAAATATCGACGTTTACAATGCAGTCGACTTGAACTCGTATTCCGCGCATGAAGTTTACTACAAGGGGAATACCCTAATATTTACGATGTAGTCACTACTAACGAGGGTGACCGCGAAGGAGAAAATCGAAAAATCATCATTTACATACATTACACGACACTCCGCACGAATTAAGCGTCAAGCATTCTTAGTTACCTTTTAGGATACGGTTTACAAAAAATCCTGAGCCACAAGGGGTCTCCTAACCTTTCTCGTGCCAGTCGAAGTTATAAGCGAGGTCCCACCTGAAGAAGCTATCTCTCCCCCAAAGCGTAGTTGTGAGTTTTTAAGGGAAATTAATACGAATCGGTTGCACAAACACATTACCACATCTGTTAAGGCGACACAGCTATTTTTTATAAATATAGTAAGAACACCCATAGTAAGAACACCCAGCAAAAATATTAGGCTCGAAGTGCACGTGGTCTTCTCTTGTCTGGGAGGAACCGGCAGTTTGTTGAACTTGATGCTTCGACGACGAATCGCTGTGTACACGACAGAGTAGACGTTATTACCCGCATATACCCACAGCCAATGGTATAGCCAATGGTATACACAGCTGTTTGCGAGAATTCATAAAATGCAAGATATTTCTCAAGAATTCAAAACAACCGTGTGCATTTGGTGGCAGGCCCACAACGTCGGAATGCTCGTGACCATTGTAAGTGCAGATACAAACACCTAGACGATTTGAATTACGGGCCTGCAACGAATTTTTTTGCGTGAACAGAGTGACATTATCGCTTAAACAGTCAACGCGAGCAACACAATATCAAGCTTAACCGCAAATCCGAAAATTGTATGCTTCAGGCTGAGGGAATAGTGTTGTCGGCTCCCCTATTTGCAGCTTGAAAAAAGTTAATTGGATCAGTGCACACAATCCGCCAGCAGAACGTTTTTGTGTAAGGTCTCAGATTGAGTTTTCCGAGCAACTTTTATCGGTCAATAGTAAACGCATTATTTCGCCACTTAGTTCTTCATCTGCAATATTTACTTATTGAAAACTGGGTCTTATACACTTATCAACTATTAATGAGCAACTCTACTGATTGTAAGGCCCATACCAAACTTGTTTTCACGAGGATGGCACCGTGGCGTAAGCGAAGGTGGGAGTCGCTATGGTAACGACGATGAACAAGTAAAACAAGAATTAAATAGAAACACGCTGGGCTAAACATTTTTCAACTGGCGACAAGAAATTGTGCATAAAATTTCCCACTATGCACCGTCGACCTACGAAATAGTTTTCGCAAATGCATCTTAGCAACGCACCACGTGCTCGTTAAGTTTAGCGTTTCCTCTCACTTGCTATGCAAATGACAACTGATCTCAAGTGCAACAAGGAACAGTTAAAAGGAACGCCTGTATATAAAGGCGGCGAGCACTATTGTCAAACTAGCGCAGCTGATTAAGAGGTCATTTTTCATATTCATTTCGAATTCTCCCTAGATGTCTCCCTAACAAACCTTCATATTGACGACGTTTGACATACCGGAATCCATGACATTTTGGATCGCCGAGGAATCTTTTCAGCTACAACGCTCAGAAACTCCACATGATATTCGGGCACTTGTTTCAGTGTTTATATGCTCGCAATTATACATGTACAACAGGTAGCATTTATATGCCAGCAATTGCCTAACAATCATACTATAGAACGATGACCGCTTATCTCCTTTAAAAAATTCATTACACTACTTTTGTTCTGTCCTTGTTATGTCCACAAGTTACTTGTCCTGACAACAGGGGCAAGTAACTTGTGTTTTTTTTTTTTTCACCTTCACTTCATGCATATCTTCCAATTGATGCACCTCATTCAAAAATTACAAATCGCGGCCCCATGCTTTCCCTGTCTTCGTTATTTGTTCGGGTTAGGATACTGTAGCCAACACAACTGAGTCCCTGCACCGATTCGTTCCTTCTCGCAAAATCCTGCCGTGACGGCTTTGCATCAGAGCAAGCGTAGTTTGATTCCGAGTAATTCACGACGGACACCACTCTGCAACTGATCACATAACTAAGTGGAAATTTCAAGACATGGAGGTCTTTGTCAGACCTCAGTTGAAAAAGCTTCCACCTGCAGAATGCAGACGTTTGTCGCATTTCATAGTAACGCAGTGCACGAGAAATTGTTGAGGAAATATATTAAATATGTTGCTCATTTCAGGCGAGTCAATTCACAGCAGCACATCTGAGGTACCCTCTGGACGGAGTTGACGCAATGGGAAAGATTCATCGAAACGTTTACAGAGATATTGGCGATGTAACTAAACAGCAATGCAAGCGTGAAAATTTGTGAAGTGAGAAAGGAAGATTGCTCTCAACGCCAAACTTACTTTTCTGGGTTTAGTGAGTATGACCGGACACATAATTTTCTTGCCTTTGACAGCGGATATTGTGTGTGTGTGTGTGTGTGTGTGTGTGTGTGTGTGTGTGTGTGTGTGTGTGTGTGTGTGTGTGTGTGTGTGTGTGTGTGTGTGTGTGTGTGTGTGTGTGTGTGTGTGTGTGTGTGTGTGTGTGTGTGTGTGTGTGTGTGCGTGTGTGTGTGTGTGTGCGCGTGTGCGTGCGTGCGTGCGTGCGTGCGTGCGTGCGTGCGTGCGCGCGCGCGCGCGCATATGATACGACAAAGGAGTTTGTCGCTGAAATCAGTCTAGACCGAAAAACATCACAATGTTGCAGATAAATCATTGTGAGTTCTCCTACCCAAAAACAGCTACATAAAGTTTATCTCGAAGAAGAAAAAAACAGTGCGTAGCGTAGGGTGACTCGAAGCAATCCGTAACTGTCGCTCAGGACATGTTAGCTTGCCCGTCTTACGGCTGCCGTAGACAATAAAAACAGGATGCTATTTCCAGCCTTGCCTAAGATCGGGTAGTGGTTTTTTTAGTAGTTGCTTCGTGTCAGTTGCATTGCTCTATTTCCATGACGACGGAGTATGTGCACATATATTCCAGGCTGCAAAATACCCATCAAATGACTCACTATCAGAAACAATAAAAGCTTAAAAACGAGACATCTGTAGGAGCTCGTGGAGGGAATGGTTAAGATATTTCGAAAATTTTCGGACATATCAGTCAAATCCTTTCAAGAAATGTGACAAGCAAAGCGAAACCAGTCGTGATATCAATCACATCTTTCTGAGGAGGCGAGTTAAAAAGCAAAACTGCCGGCAGGCAGGAACTCTTTCCCAAGCCGGCTCCGATCGACTCGGAACATGCGACCCCGCCTAATCCCCGGCTGACTGCGAAATGGTCCCACAGGGGTCTCCGCTGAGCACGTAATTCATTGCACCCGTCGTAGAGGCACATCGCCATCGCGCGTCTGTATGAGTGAGATACGGCGGACTACGGCGCTGCGTAGCGGGCAGAAGCGTGGCGGCGGAATGAAGACGCACCGGCCGTTAGGTCACGGCCATTAACTATACCAACCGTTACGGCTGACGCAGCGCTACGAGAGCGATTTATCCGCGCAGCAGACAATCGGCCGTCGCTGGGCAGATATTGGGGTTGTATAAGCGTGGGTGGGACGAACGCTGTTGGCCACGGAAGACTCATTTAGGTTTCCCGTGAGTGGAATGGACAGTGTCTTGTATGTCTAGTCGACCGCATCGTGGCAGATCCGGTTGAGTAGAGACCCACGACGGCGTTTCGTGGGAAGTATATCTCATCTTATGGATCATGATGCCTGCCGTTACACCGAGGAACAGCACACACGAATGAAAACGATGCACAACGTAATAATGTAATAACGTAATAAAGCATGTATGCTTTCTATTTGTTCTAAGAAGAAAAAAAGGTAGCGTGCCAGTAGAACAATTGGAAGCTAATGCTTGCTTGAAGAAACGAACATGAGCAGACCCATTTCAGCAAGCACAAATGTACTGCGATGTTGCCATTTTCGTTTTCGTAGCTACTTCTTCGTCCTCATCATCTCTTCTTATCATGAACTCATTGATTAACGCTCGGCGCGCACCTTGTGGTACGCCCTTAAATGAATAAAAGGACGCCGAATAAACAGCCATAGATGAATATTCAATCCGGGATGACAAATTCAAAAAGAAAGCAAGCATTGTTTATTTGTTCGTTCCTTTGTTCACTTTAACTTGGGCAAGTCGCGTGGCAGTTCATTGTGGATCCATTGGTATATCAAAGGTTGTGTCGACAAATAAACAGAAGGTAGTTAACGCTCCTCCTCGTCTGTCGTTACTTGTGCTAATCTCGTGTCTTTTTTACAGCGAAAGCTGTTATGAGATCAGTTCAACGGCCGTTTTTGGCGCCGTAGTTGTCCGCCGCCGCCGCCGGTGTCCGTAACCGCTTTTGTACGAAATAAGAAAAAAAAGTAAATAAGAAAAAATTTCCAGGATGGAACGAGGTTCGAACCTGGGCCCTCTGTGTGGGAGCCCAGTGTTCTACCTCAGGGCCATGCCGGTGCTTGGAACTGCGTTGCGAAAAGACCCTATACAGGCTTCATGTCGGGAAGGAACCACATTAACATATGTAATGTAGCGTGGTAGAATGAGTAAAATAAGAACCAGGCGTCACAGAAACGCGAATTCTGTAACCGGGCGTCACACAAAGCGAATTGCGCAATGAGCGGGTTATTAAATGCTTCCAACCCATTACAAAGGCCGCTGCGATAATTATTCATCGTCATCAGCGACAGCATCAACAAAGTGCACATGATGCCGTACAGGTGTTTAGCGAGTACCACGGTTCTCCGCAGAATGACGAAAAATTGCATAGTGGCTGCTTCCCTACTTCACAAAAATTATGATGATTTATAGCGTAGTGGGTTCCTCGCTAGTGCACTTCTATTGGTTGTCAAGGAAGCCCATAAGGCTCTCATGATCCATTTTCTCAGGCTCTCAATAAAGTTAATTCCCCCTCTCTCTCTCTCTCGCTCTCCGTTTCTCCGGTTAACGTATTTTATAAAGCGTGGTGTGACAGTTAAATAACGAGCGGGCGTCACAAAATATGAATTACCTAACTAGTGGGTCGTTTAAAGCTTCCAACCCTTTACAAAGGGCTCAGCCATAATTCTTCATCGTCATCAACAATCGCATCAACAAAATGCACATAATGCCTTATAGATGGTACCTGGCTTCTCCGCAGAGTAACGAATAATATCGTGGTGGGTGCTTCCCAACTTCCCAAAAATAATTATTTTGGCTTAGTGGGTACCTTGCTAATGTACTAGTATTAGTAGCCACAAGAGAGTTTATAACGCGCTCTAGAAATGCCGCTCTGCCAGCTTTTGCTGTGACTGTGCTGCGCTTTCCGCGCCGGCCTGCCGTTTTTTTTTTCTTTCTTGATAATGTAGTTAGTAAGAGTCAGACCAACTACTCAGGCTCTTCCCCTGAATTGTATAAAATGCACGACATCGTCATAAAACTGCCTGGAACGACATGCAGATTTCTCCCAAGTTGACAGCCATCGAAAGTGGTTTGGAATGCCCAGAGAGAGGCCTGCACTAAGCACGGCCTGGGTCGCCTCGAAGAGGCATGGTGCGTGTCTTCCCCTGCGGTTTGCCAATTCAAGCCACTCCACTCGCCTCGCCGGCCCCAAAGTATAAGCAGGCTAATGTGTCCTGTCGTCGCCCCAGCATCCCCAATATCGGCAGAGAGAAGGGGGAGGGGGACCCGATTAGGGAAAGCCGCAGTGATGGTGAGGGGACCCCGACTCCCGCCTAGGGCTAAGTGCGTTGCCCGGAGACGAGCGGCATCCGGCCCACTGTGGCGCCTCGTGAAGGTCGCGAGCGACCCAGTGCTACTCCTGCGGGCGACACGAGCTTGTAGACGCGTTCGATAATACTCAGTCTGGTTGCATTACAGTCGCAATAGGGCCTGCGCACAGCGATTACGGACATGCACGCCCTTAATGGGGCCGTAAGCGGTGAGCTTTTAGGGAAAGCCGATCAGGCCGAGCGTAGACTTGATTGGTCAGTGTATTACATGTCACGGCTTGGTCCTAGGCGTGAATATGCAAGACGCTTTTGCGCAAGAACTCTTTGTGAGACAAAAAAAGTTCGGCCAGTCGTGATGCCAAGCACGTCGTTAACGAAGCCGCCCGGCGCATAGCGGCGACAATTATGGTAAGGCAGTGCTAGACAATGACTACACAAGGAACGAGCAGAAGACGTGAAATCCTTGGGTATTCGTTCCGTATTCCTTGCGCGTTCCCTCTGTATACATTCTGTATTCGTTGCCTCGCGCTGCCTTACCATAATTATAAGCCCCAACTAACTTGCCGAGCTGTCCGTTATCCTGAAAAGCCGTGTTTTCAAATGAAAATTTTCACAAATTTTGATCCCTGAAGTTCTTTTGCACCAGACTGATACATGTTCCACGTACTATTAACGACTCTTGCCGCCCAATCCCAATCAGCATCTCCGAGCAAGGAAGCTTTGGTATATTCGTCCCGTATTGATGCTGCACGTATTGCTAGCGAAGGTGGCTAGACATTAACAATGAAGACTACAGAACTGATGATGATGAAAAAACGTTTATTATAAAAAGAAAACAGAAAGAGAGTTTGGGGAGAGCTTTGTGGCTAGTGCCTCTGAATTTATTTTTCTGAACAAAGGACGAACAGGTTAACTCTCTTCAGAACATGTGCTCGTAGAGAGGCCGCGATAGAACTTATGCACCGCAGGCGCAACACTACGAAATGATTTCGAACATCTAAGACTCCTATACGTGCTACTAAATCTATACGTAGATACTCAGCCGGGATTGGATGAGCAACTTCGAGCCCGAAGTGCAATAGCAATGTCTAATCATATCCCCGGAGATTGGAGCTTAGTTTATCGCTTGGCATGCTACTGTGTGTATATATATATATATATATATATATATATGCAAAAAAGTAATTCATTATGTTCCGTTAAGCTGCGTAGTCCTGAAAAACACCAGCAGCCCTTTCGTGCTGTGTGTCGCGCATGCTGTGCTTTGCCATAGGGCGAGGAGGCGCCGCGGCTCCAAGTGCAGCGTGTGGGCTCGAACTAGTTAGCACTCCATCCTTACGCACCGTGAAGCGCAAAACTTTTTAAAGAAGTAGAAGTGATGTCCGTGTCGGTTTTGCCTTTCGTCCAAAAGATTCGCGCTGAACGCTGTCAAAGCGCAAGCCACGTTCAATGGGCAAAGCCACAGTTCCAGCATTTTGTTTTCGTTATAAGTTTGTTCGTCTACCACATACTATTACACAGTAAGTGGTTGGGACGGGGAAAAAAAAAAGCTCCGTTAGAGCAACTTGACCAGCCCCACATCCCCAGGTTCACTATGGCATCAAGACGGCAAACGCAAAAGACATCTCAAGACAATGTAAATGAGACAATGTTACTACAACAAAAGCCGTAGCTAGCAGCAACGGCAGGTTTGAGTTGCTGCTGGAAGTCCCAATCGCAAATGAAAAAGAGAAGGAAAACGAAGTCGTAATACATTCAGCCATCCTTACGCGCTTTGCATGCACGCTCTTGTTGAGATGATAGCCGAGTGATTCTCTCCCTTCCCTCCTCCCCCATCTCATTAAGGAAGCATCTCGCGATGAGGCCGTGGTTGGTGACGACGCGCAATAGCTCCACGATGGCGGAGTGTCTCGCCCTAGGGATGACACGAGCGATGAAACCTAATCAGTACGTCTCGCCTATTCCTCTCTTTTTTGCCGGCCTTTCCTCGTATCTGCTAGCATTCCCCCTTCGCGTTTTGGTTGTGTGCTCTCCTTACCGCCATCTTCGGATCACGGGGAGAGCAGGTCCGCCGTGACGGTTATTGCGCGTCGTTCCATGCCCACCACATTTGCTAAGCTGTCTCTCGGTGCTTCGTTGTCTTGCCTAGATTCAGTCTAGTACCTATCACACGGCATTCCGTGCAAATGAGCACGATGAGGAACACTTCGTTAGATAATGTAATAAACGCGGCCTGTATTTGTAACACATCACCGTATCTTAATGCGTTGTCATCGTCTGCAAGAGAGACTCGCTCACAGATATGATGGTTAATGCTTGCTTTCTGCACGCTCGCGCAATTGCTCGGCCTAGGTCTATTAGTCCGTCAACTCAGGGGCGGCCTACATCACATATTCTGTAATGCGCCCGGCTAGTAGCTGCATGAACAATGCACTTTCGTAATTCGCCGAACTGGCACGCAATAGCAAGTATAACCGCTATAATCGTCCTCACTATTGTCTATCCCTGTGTTCTTCTTTCTTTCCTGATAATGCAAAGGGAACTGCCCCAACTATAATCCGCTCAACATATCAGTTTGTATCCTTGCATTCGCAAAGCACTTCTACACTACTGCTGACAGCACATCATAAAATATACAATCAGCCTAGCTTTATGCGAGTCCAAGACAACGAATACATCTTTCCGCTGTCTCCTGGAAGTCCTATTTCCTTATGCTACAGTTGCTCATGGATCCAAGATAGACAGAAACGTAAGGAAAGAAGAGAGATTCACTCAGGGTAACCTCCAGTCGGCTAAGTTGTGCTTCGAGAGGAGAAATGGGGTTACGAAAGAGTGAAAGAGAAAGATCACTTAGTCGACCGACCACTCGCAGAAAGCAAAATTCATCGGCACCGGCCTGTACGGACTTCAGCGCGAGTGGCAATGACTTTAGACGCTGCTGTATTTCGTGAAATACAGCATAATGAGTCACACAGCAACTGCGCAGTCTACAGTGTTTTTTTCTGTTACTTGGACATTGAGATTGCCATAATAAGTTCCTGACAAATTCAAGACATCACGCCTTTAAAGGTGTCCTGGTCACCGCTGCTCTCGAAGCTCGGTTTACGAGCAACATCGTCGTTTCCTGAAAAAATCTGGCTATGCTAATCGGTTAATGTGAACATTCCCATATTCTCAAGCGGAAAAAAAAAGAAAAAAAATACAGTGAATAGGCGAGGACCGGGCATACCTTGCGTAAGCTATATACAAAATGTGATCTAAGGTGAGCACTGCCAAAAGAACAAATTTTTTCCACACCACGCGTACATTCTTTTTTTTTGCTGTTTTGCCCGAATGCGATAGTTCAGTTATAACCACATTCTACATCCAAATGATTTCTAAGCATTCCATCTACGTTTTATATATCTGTGTATTGTCACATAAAACGCAGGTGTAACGTCTTAAAATGCTCACAGTCTACAGGTTTACAGCAGTGCGACCGTTGCAAACTGTGTGGGTATCTTGTAGCACCGAAGAGGGCGCAATGGTACGCTGACACGTCATACTTATCAAGAAAATACTTGAGCACAATTGACAGTGAAGCGTTGTCTGAGATGCATCTCCAGAGTATTTAATGATATGCATGACGCAAATTCAGAGAAAGATGTACGCATTAAGAGGCTAACGTTAGTGTCACTGGAGCCAACAGTAGTCTTGCTCAAGGTAGCAAGCGCTTTAACTAGCTGCGTTGATGCCACTGCAGTTCACCATCCTCTACCCATGGTGATTGGCATGGAGGGCAATAAGACTATGTATAGGCAAACCAGAAAAGCAGTTTCTGTTCGAAGACATGCGCCATTATGAAACTTTGGATGCAGAAACAGGTTCTCGTTGGACACTGCTGCTCCCCATATCAACGGTGGTTGAAACTATGAACAGTGTTCCGACATTAGACAAAAAAACACCAGGCGTACAACATGGACCGGTGAAACGCCAACAAGAAATCACAAATGGAACAACTTTTGCAGCCGATAATTTAAGAGCACACTCGCGCATCGGCAGTTATTGTGTTGCCGAAGGTTGCCTGATATCCACGCTAGTTGTTGAAGCCGAAATCATGTCTACAATACGAAGAAATCGTGTCCACCATCATGTCGACATGTCCACGTGTCGCGTACCGGCGAAGGCAATACCGAATGAGCATATTTTAGTTATCCCATAACTTGTTCCATGAAGTTCGTTTGGATTTGATTACGGCAGCAAGCTCTCGCATCCACTCTGAAGGCTTTCTAAAGTGTCTGCCCATCTTCATTGTGCTTGAACGCAGCAAAAGGGCCAGCTTCCAATTATGCAGTGTTCGAGACCGAGCGCATAAAAACTTTGGAGTCTATGCTTCCGCCACTGCAATGACTGAGCGAAGCGCAGCCAAGAAGTCCATCTATTTCTTCCACTAGAGTCGTGTACGCACAGTTCCGGTCAGTAGTTCCGGGCCGCCGAGGCTAGAGAGCGATCTAGGTGGCGAAATGTGAACGTAAATGAACGCTCGTGCAGAGGCATGCATATAAATTGAATGCTTAGCCAAGGAAAACGGGGTCGTGAAAAGCGCAATAAAAACCAGGTTACGTACGTTGGCCGTTTTATAAGAGATTCGAGCTGTTGTTTTTTTTTTTTACTCAAAGTTCTGTTGGGTAATTTCACCGAACGCGGATTTTACGAGACATACTGGGCATAGTAATTTAGAAATATGCAATCTCATCTCATGCGGCTCCTAGAAGACGAAACAAAGCGAAACAAGCTTCCTTGGTTGAGGGGGAGGGGGGCGGGTGTGTTAGGAGCGGCGGTGGAATTCGAAGAGAATTAGATAAAGTTGAAGTAGGGCTGCAAACCAGCGCCGGTAAATTTTGATTCGCGCAGCCCTCGTTTCGCTCCATCCCATCAGCGTTGTTATTATAATGAACCAGAAACCGCCGAACTGTTTAGCAGTGTTCTTGGTGTTCAAGTGAGATGTAGATAGCTGCGAAAAAGGAGGCCTAGCCAGAAGTATTTTTCCTAAAAAAAAAAAGGGGGGGGGGGGAGGACCTCTGCTCGTGTGTGCATATATATATATTATATATATATATATATTATATATATATATATATATATATATATATATATATATATATATATATATATATGTATATATATATATATATATACTGTGAAAGCTTAATCAGGGGGTTTGAACCTCTCAAGCCAACACCCTGACAGCGTCACTGTGTGGAAAACCCTCTCGAAAGCTTGGGCTGGATTTCAAGATTACTGCGCTTCTATCCTCAGTAGCGTTGCATAGGATCCAATACATAATATGCCATGTCATAGGATGGCATCGGTTGCCATGTCACAGGATGCCATAGGATGTCGTGTCTAATTTGATAACTGACAGAGATATCTTCATCCTCTTATTTTAAGCGTGCCAACTTACACGCTAACGCTAACGTACACGTTAGCGACGGGTACAGCGGTCTCTTACTCTGTAATTAACCTAGAAGAAGAATAACTTTTATTGGGGAAAAGGGAAGGGGTCTAGGAGCTAGATGGGTGGGGCCCCATGTCCAAGGCTCCACTGGCTTGTGCCGCCAGCCGGACATGGTCCAGGAGCGCTAGTTGCAATATCTCTCATGGAGCCATACTTTCAGAGCTAAATATAATTACCTAGCGCCCACATAACCAGAGCAAAACAGTTTACATCTAAAGGGGCACCACCGGGCAAGTCCATGTTTCCGAGATAAAGTACTGGCAAGCGCTTTCCCGGTAAAGTGTTGCTAAAGCTTCCACTCCATTAACGTAAAATGCTTTTAGCTTAAGCCCTTGAGCCAAAACTGAGAGCCGTTATCAGGGAAGCTGAACGAGAAGATCAGGGAAGCCAGTCAAAACTTAAGGAATTGTAATCTCCGGTCCCCAAACCTTTGTACAAGAGATACGCTAGTTACTGCCAAAACAATTCACAAACAATATTGCTTCCGTGTTCTTAATGTTTCGTCAGAATATTACTGAAGCTGTAACTTATATTACGCTGAAGTTTTATTTGAAATTTCCAATAGCGACTTTCCAAGGGCAGATACAGGGCACCATATACTTGATTGTCACCTTTTGGTGCTGAGACAGGGTTGTCTGTGTATTTTCGACGCAACCGATACGGGAGAGATGGCGGAACGCCGTGTGACGAACCAATCTGCTTTCTTTGTAGCATGTTTACACCTTCTGTCGATTCTTTTTAACCTTCTTAGTACCGAGCAATTGCTTGTTAGATGCAGTTTCTTGCAGAAGTCGATGGTTTAATGATGAATCATCTGGTCGGTAGGAGGCACGATGAAAAAACGCAAAGAATAAACGCTGACCAAAATGAAAAGGTTAAAACACTAAAAAACGACGCTTCGGCTTCCGTACGTAGCCTTGTTCACATAAGAGCGGCCTCTCGTTTGCAGTTTCTTGCATTTTCGCCCCGCCTACCTATTGCGGAGACAGCGCCAGTTTCAACGACAAATATCATGATGGACGACACGCCAGAGAATTACCGGAGAAGAGGAAGCATTGGTTTGTGCACGCGCTGCTCGCACTGCAGTATCCACAGTGAAAGTGGTCATCCATCAGCATTTTTCCGACATCAGAAAGAACGGAGAGGGTGGGCTCAAAGAAAAATAAACTTTTCACGTTCCTTTTCGCTGAATGCACCAGGGCGACAGCGGTGGAACACGGAAGAGTAGAAACTGGTTATGTATTCACTCATACACAAAGAGTAATCATCGAAGTTATCGAGGTTATAGTTTCAGACAGTGGCATTATTAAGGAAACGATAAGACAGAAAAAAAGACGAAAGGACTTTAACCACCCGACCACAAGCGCCGACTCACAACTCCTCTCGTCTTTTTTGTGTCGCGCCGTTCTCTTAATAACGAATCAGTACTAACTCGCCAAATTGTCAGTCCTACTCGGATGGTTGGCCATACCGGTGTTTCCCTAGTCGAAAGATGACAAGATGAGTCGTTAGCAAAGAAACTGCATTATTAAATGCGAAGCATTTCTTAGAGAACCCAATGCACTTTCGTCGTTTCTATCTATCTATCTATCTATCTATCTATCTATCTATCTATCTATCTATCTATCTATCTATCTATCTATCTATCTATCTATCTATCTATCTATCTATCTATCTATCTATCTATCTATCTATCTATCTATCTATCTATCTATCTATCTATCTATCTATCTATCTATCTATCTATCTATCTATCTATCTATCTATCTATCTATCTATCTATCTATCTATCTATCTATCTATCTATCTATCTATCTATCTATCTATCTATCTATCTATCTATGTAGCCGCCTACGTCTACTTGCTCTTGTTATCGCCTCCTTTACTTGTTATAGATTAAAAGTGGCATCGGAGAGTTAGAGGATTTGACGAATTTGACTGTCGGGTCATTTAATGAATAGCGCCAAAATCCTGTCGCCTACGTCTTCAAACAGTTTCCTCCAGATACACGTGGCACACACCCGTCTACCACGGGCCGCGGTGTACGGGTATGCGCCACAGGTGATCGACATTTCATATCTATTCAGGAACGGAAAGAACAGAGAGAAAGAGAGAGAGAAAACTTTTATTTGTGGAGGCCTCAAGGATTATCATCGTTGGGTGGAGCCCTTAGTTCAGGGCCCCATTGGCTCGCGCCACACCACGTGCCCTCTGGATCAGCCGACGCCGCTCCTGCGGCTCTGAGGTGGTCAGCGCAGTCTCCCAGGAGGACTGTGAGGGTGAAGGAATAGGGCGGCAGCGCGGTGGTTGTGGACATTCCCAGGTGTAGTGATACACCGTGGGCTTCGCTCCACAATAGGGACAGTATGAGGGATATTGTGTGAGGTGGAAGAGATAAAGGATGTAAAGGCATGGGAATGAATTAGTCTGAAGCTGCCGCCAGGCAACAGCACCTTCTCGGTTGAGTGATTTGTGTGGTGGTGGGAATTACATGCGGCTTTGTCGGTGGTGTTGTAGCGTTTCAGTGTAGTTGAGTGGTGCTGTTGGTGCATCGTCTGGGTTGGACAGCTCTTCCGATGGCGCCCGGTTTGTGAGCTCCCGAGCTACCGCATTAGCTCGTTCATTGCCATGGAGAAAGGCGTGTCCAGCTGTCCAGACGATAGGCACCCTGTGTAAAAAAAGTGGGGTGTATTGATGTCAGGATACGGTGTGTGTAGGGTGTGACCATTCCTTTCGCTATGTTCCGATAGGCAGTTTGTGAATCGGTAACCACGGTAATTGGTTCGTCCGGTGCCGGTAATTGTGAAGCGTGTATAATAGCAAGAACAGAGATCGGTAATTTAAATGCGAGCACGTTGAGAACGACAGACATCGGCAGTGTTGACCTAGAAACTGCTTTGGAAAAACACCCTATACAGGCGTCATGTCGGTGCAACGTCAATTGTGATTGCGGAATTGACCACCTGATTTTATAACAAACCAATAAACACTATGTACGTCCTCCTACAATACAGGCGTCATGTCAGGTTACCGTCTGTGGTTCCAGAGTTGGCTACGCTTTTATAGCAATCTGATAAACGTTACATTTGTTTTCCTATCATTCGGCAAGTTATATTTCCTATGATTCAGCAAGCTATACTCAAGCATTGCTTGACGCCAGAGGAATACGCTAACGAAAGTTACGTGTTATATTCACATAATCGCACCGTAAAGTGCACTTCTTTTCGAAATATTGACGTATGTCTTGTAACGTGAATGCTTACGTTACGTCAGACCATAGGTTACCATCTAAGCGCCATTGTTGTCGGCGTGCCTGGTAAGGCCACGATGGGCACACAACTACTATACTTACAAAACACGCTGATCCACCTCGTAATGCTTGGCTCAAAGCCAAAAAAGAAAAGGAAAGAAAAACGCAGCATAGAACTACTCGCTGAGTGCTTCGCATGTAACCGATTGCCGAAAGGCGTGGGATCTGCCGATTTTCTTTTTTTTATTTTTAGAGCGATGCTCTTTCCCTCAAGCCCATGCTTTCTCATGGAAGGAATATTGGCCGGCTTGGGTCCGTACGTAGACACCGCATGTGGACGTAACGGACAAAAATTAAAGACATGAAACGAAGACGGCGCAACCGACGAGCGCGCTTAGCTGCGGCACTTGGCTCTTGGGAGTGTGGTGGCGCTGCTGCGCTGTCACGTGACTACCTCGTGATACCGGAGAAGGCGAGACGCCCGGACGAGCGCAGCGCGTTCACGCCGGAGTAAAATTCTAACAAAGTGGAGCGGCGTCCACAGCAGCAACGCGAATTCAGGCAGCCAAAGCGAGACCGTGCAAAAGCGGAGAATGCGTCGAAAGGCCTTTAGTCCGAGGAGAACGTTACCGTCTGCAGTTGATCACGCGGGAGATACGAGCAAACGTGCGTCTACAGTAGAAGCGCGAATACAGCTTCGCTCTTAAGCTGTCCCCACATGAATGTTATGGCCCCACGAATTTAGGCATACCACAATTTAAAAATTAAGTCAAATTTCTGCGAAATTAGTATGCGAGTTCAGTAGTATTCGGGCCTTTATCCTCTATTACAGTGTGGATATGAATGGACTCTGGAAGCTGCAGTGACGCGCTGTAGCAAATCATACGCGGGAATAAAGGGTCGCAGTCCGTACTCTTAATATCCAGGATCATTCAGGCCATAACAATAATATGATTATGAGGCACGCCGCAGAGGAGGGCTCCGGAAATTTCGACCACCTGGTGTTCTTTAAGGTGCACTGACATCGCACAGTACACAGGCCTCTGGCATTTCGCCTCCATCAAAATGCGGCCGTAGCGGCCGTAATCGAACCCGCGACTTGTGGGTCAGGAGCCAAGCACTGTAATCAATGTACTAACGTACTGGACAGTCCATACTATTTTGCACAACGGAAATCTATTTGCTTATCAGCTGACTATACCAGCTAGAACACCGGCTAGCTCAGACATAGGCGGGAGGCGAGAATAACTGACAAGCGCTGTTAAATGAAACAACAGTTTCGACTTTCTCCAACGCTGTTGTTTACACCTTACATGTAGCGTATTCGCTGTAACGTTACTCTTCGCGGATATGCTATTATAATGAACTTTTTTAAAGTCTGTCATTTCCGGATGCACATAATTTTAGAAGCCACAGGTAACTGCGCTGAAATGGGCATTATTAGTTATTATAATGTCTACATAAGTAACATGTTTGCATCACTGATCACACCCATATTTCACGTAGCTCCTCAGGTTCCTTATTTGAATTAAAATAATGCCGCTATGACAGCGCCATGTTTCTCATTTAAATACAGGCCTCGTAAGACGTAAACATCTCGATCAACACAGTTGCATTTTTAGATTGCTGGCAGAAGCCGTGGTGTTGCAGTTCAGAAGAATGAAATGGTTGTTATAGTTACGATTATTATGATTATGGTGGTTCTCCTCATCTTAAATTACGACGTAAGGAGTAAGCATCGATTGCTTACACTTCCTTTATTCTAGTGGGTACTAAAGCAGCGATAATTTTTAAAGCTTTAAATGTAAAAAAAAAGACAGAGGGATTAGAAATTGGGCACCACATTCCGCAGTGTCAATATTGCACTCAGATACACACAGAAAAGTGGCGACGAAGTAAGTCCTCGAATGTCCGAAAACTATTTACAGTCTCTCGTCGAGCTCTGTATCACGCAAAAAACATGTTCAGCGCTTTTAGAATATCGCGCTGATGACATGGTGGTGGTCCCAACAGAACTTTTTCTGAAACTTGTTGCTTCGATGACAACAAGGCGGCCGCCATCCGCTTCTCTCCCCTCTCTTTACTACCACTCTCCCCTTTCCTATTGCTGAGTAGCAGGCCAGAACATTGATCCACACACACTAAAAAAAGAAAACGTAAACACATACTGAATTTTATTTACTGATAAACACATATTCTCTTTGTGTTCCGTACTTTGTGCACTAGAAAAAGACCCAGCATTTTAATTCCTCGGCAATCTGTCACTAAAAAAACTTGCTATATGCTGCCTTGGTTTGCGACCGCACCTGACTCATTCAAGACATTTCGCTTTCTCCGTAAGGTTTGTGACGTTGTTGGGCAATTAGTTTGTGTTTACCTTTTCAGAGAAGATGTTTCGTAGTACGCACGTCTTCTCTGGCTACGATGGACCAGTAATACTTTCAAAAAGTAATGTATGTGCAATCTAATGTCCACAGAGCGGGATGGAGAACAAGCTTTTCTTTACATTTCCGGAGAAGCAGCTTTTGTGAACGCACTTTTCCCGCCCATGACAGGCCGGCAATGAGTTAAATAAACGACGTACAAGCTTTTTCTTTATTGTGAGGTATGAAAAAAAGAAAAATGAATAAAACCTCGGGCCGCACCATAATAATATAGCAGGCAATGCCAATGAGAAAAGAAAAATGAACAGGGCAGAGCCAAGTTAAATTTTGAAGGGGAAGGAGAACGGGACCCCAACCCAGAATAGCGGACAAAAAAAAAAACTACTGTTCATGTTTACATTGCTTTCTTGCTGCTAACATGTGTCAGAGTTTAATCTTCGGTGCTGAATCTTGAAAGTGGTAGCTCTTCAGTCTTCGTGGAATCTTCCTTGTCTTGTTTCCTATGGGGGCAGGCGACGACGTACAAGCTAATGATATCAGCGCGACTGGAGAATTTTTCTTGTTTACTTTTGTGAAGAACCCGTTCTGTGGTGAACAATCTTTGCCTATGACAGGCCGGCAATACGTTCAATATACGATGAACAGCCTAATGACGTCAACGCAGTTGCAGAATCCTCGTTTATATCTGCAGGCGAGATGGTTGTGTTGTTCACGCTAGCTCCCTAGCTATAAAGGGCTTGAGTTCGGTTCAGAAAATCACATACAACCTAACATCAAAGAATGAAAGGTTATTCTCAAGCTGGAGGCACGAAATATCAAATATATTTGTGAAAGCACGAGCCAAAAACTTGGAACTGCACACGGACTCCTTGTTCAGTCCTTCAGATTTAATCGACCTGATGACTTGGTGACTCATACGAGAACACCGACGTGTCCTTCCGAGCTATCTCTTCTCGGCTGTAGGTACATTCACAGTTCTGACTGCGTACGCCGGCAAAGCAGAGATTACAATGTACGAAATCACGCGAAAACCTAAGGAAGCAATCTCTGCATCACAGTCCTGCACAACCACTTTTTCTTTCTTTTTACTTCGCTCCAGTGTTCAAGTTGCTGTCTGATATTACTTTAGCGTCCACGAATTGACACATATCATTTCCGACTTCGCCCAACAGTTAAACGTCACTCTTTTCGATTTTGCGAGCTACGCACGATGTACGAGAGTCGTTTTTTTTTTTTTTAAACGACGCTGTATAAAGCTAAGCGATCAAACGGAAAACGTTACACAAATGCACGCACGTCCCTGGGCCCCTCGGATCCATACCCAGTAAATCTGGCAAGTTGCAGCAGCTACCGCCCCGGCAGTTATCGGTCGCATCCCTTTTGCAGTCGCGTACGCTGTGTGCCGACATCCTGCATATAGTACGAACGGGTAAAAAGAAGCCGTTTCAACGAAACGATCAATTTGAACTGCGAGTCTGGCGGGAACAATGCAGCCGATTCCAGGCGCCAGTTTTCTTTTTTTTTCTCTCTCTCTCTCTCTCTCCCTGACGACAGAACATTCACCGCAACCAACTGAACTCGCAGCAGCTTTCCTTTCTTTTGGGCGACTGCACAGCGTCTGCGGTGTACCGATAGTGGCAGTCGACTACGCGCCGCGACCGCTTAGCGGAGGCGTCGAAGCGAGCCCTTGTTCGGCGATCCGTTGTTCACGCAGCAGCCACGAAGGCGTTCGCCCCTCCGTTGCGTGCAGCACACACACGCACCGACAAACACGATGCGCGCCGGCGCGCGCACACACGAGCAAGGGCATTGCTGGAGGGATATCGAGAAGGGGAGTGGCGCCTGGAGGATAAACACATACACAGGCGCCCGCCCCGTATATACAGACGGCCAAACGGGCGCGAAACTTACGCCCGCACAAACACAGGATCAGATATATCCCCCATGGCTTTCGTGCTTTCGTGCGTTTCTTATTTCGTTTTTGCCGAGCTCTCCGGTGGCGTGGCAACGGGCAGATCGATCGGTGACGTTCTGGGGAGGCAACCTTCGCGATGGCCTTGTTTGACGTGCGTCGATTTTTTGTTAAGGACAGATGCATATGTCTATCTGTGTATATAGGGAGAAAAAAAGCGTAAATGTTCCCGGCAACCGTATTGATATTTGAGCAAATCCGCGTTAAAACAAAATCCTAGCACCAGTGCTTTTTTGACGTTTCTTCGTACTCTGGTCCCTGGTCGAAAAAAACTGGTATTTTTACCACGTTGGTTTCTTTATATATACTTTGTGGGCGAGGCTACAAATTGAGGAGACAATAAAATCAAACAAACAAATACGACAACGAAGGCTAATAAGCTATACAATATGAGTACACCTCTCCCTCTCCTTTCCCTTACCGACAGCACGTGGTAATGCTGGTCGGTTTTGTATATATATATATATATATATATATATATATATATATATATATATATATATATATATATATATATATATATATATATATGTATATATACACACACTCTTTAGTACTAGTCGTTATTAGTCGCACGATATATACAAAATAGAAGAAGTGGAAAACCAGGCGGTGTGCCATCTGGTGCCATCTGTTAGTTGGGTTGTCCTTCAGACATGTTACCACAAACGCCATTTCACTTGGACTTTGTATGTTTCCTTTTTACACCACTAGTGATACATTTCCATACCTCGACACCTCGATCAGACGTTGGTTCATACGGTATTTTTTATATGGCTTAGGCGTTGCTCATATGGTGATCGATATGGTATATGGGCGTTTGTTCCTAACTTCCTACGCTCGGAGTTTCTGGGTAAAGCCAGCCGCGCGTGTAATCTTTCGGCCAACGGTTGACCTGGGACCCCTGCTGGGACCGTGACGCCGGCAGCCAATCGGTCCCGAGCGTTCGCGGTGTGCACCGAACGAAGCACGGTGAAGCGACGTTTGGTTGTACAAACATCCAGCCGGTCGCCGTGTCACCCGTTGCTTATATAGCAGCGGACGTGATCGGCGTCCGAAATTCGCTTCCTTCACTTTGCGGTTTCGTGTACGTTGTCGTCACTGTCACCTTGTCATGCAGTACCCCTCACCCCAACTTTTTGTAAGAACACTTCACTATTTTAAAAGTCGCACGAAACACCATTTCCGGTGAAGGTAAAGGTCTACGATATATATATATATATATATATATATATATATATATATATATATATATATATATATATATATATATATATATATATATATATATAGTGTGTGTGTGTGTGTGTGTGTGTTTGCGCGCTTTTGACGCTCCTGGGCGTGACGATGCTATAAAACGCATAGGAACCTCGCAAGTCTTGTATTCAGAAAGGTCGGATTCCGACCGAAACGTCGACTAATAAGCTGCTTTCTAGAACCATATAATACTCTTAGTCTTTACCTACTGTCTTACAACCGAAGACAGCCGTTCTCGTACTCTCTGGATTGTGTTTATATATATATATATATATATATATATATCATGAATTATGGTTGAGCGTATTGTAGTGGGTGGGAAGCTTTAAACCACACACTCATTGCGCAATTAGCATTGTGTGACGCGCGCTTGCTGTTCTTCTCTTGTGCCACTCTATTACAGACATGTTAGAGATTCCTTACCTGACATGGCACCTGTAAAGGGTCCTTTTGCAAAATAGTTTCAAGCACCAGCGTAGCTCTGTGGTAGAGTACTCGACTGCCACGCAGAGGGTGCGGGTTCATATCACATCCCATCCTGTATATTCTTTATTCATTTGTTTTTCTCATTTCGCGCGATAGTGGTTATGGACACCCGCAGCGGCGGCGGCGGACACCTACCCCACCGCCGTTGTAATCTGATAACAGCTTTCGCTGTAAAACACACAAATACGAGGTAGACAACGAACTCGCGCTTTACAAAATAGTTTGTTTTGCTCCCGCACTGACAGACACATTATGCATTTCCTATTTCGCAAGCTCACGCTCACATCATGGACTAGTAGCGTATTATATTACATTCTTCAGAACACGCTTTTACGCGGTGTGGTATATGAGGTATTACGCGGCTATAAGTATGTTGCGGTTGTTTCATGCCATAGTACTTCGTGATTTGAAGATGCGGTCTTATGCGGCCAAAGTGGCAGAGGATGGCGGCGAACGTTGTAACAATACAGTTGTCAGTAAAGCTTCAGTGTGTAGTCTACCTTGTACTTTAGTGTTTGACTACTTTGCACCTAAGATTTGCACCTAAGATTTCTTAGTGATCACGGAAAAATGTTCCACGGACCCTTGTGCATTTTCCCTGAGAAGACAAGAACGCGAAGACCGTATTCGTCTTCTTTTACTTCTTTTATTCTCACTTGACCCTATTGGTCGTTTGAAATTTTTTCCCGTTTTTCGTAGGCCAGCGTACGGCTGAAGTTTCCCATTCATTACTGAGCACACGCGTTCGATGAGACAAGGTGTTAATAGCTGTGTTTAAAATACGGTCACCGTAATACATCATCAGTGGGAATGCTTCCTTTGGTAGCACTACTATTTACAAAGGTGCCTCCTCGCATTATTTATGGAAAAATAAAAATCACTGCATATCCACGGAGTGAATGATGATGAGTGGGCGAAGCTGCGGAGATTCATCGGTAAACCGTGAATCTTCCGTGAATTCTGCCCAGTACATCATCACCGACGTGAGATCGGGCGCGTTTATACTAAAGGTTCGATGAGTTATGACGACTTGCAGCTCACTTTAATTTTACATGTACGCTGTGAATTTTCATTGTTTAGAAAACATCTGGCGTCTTTCGTTAAGCAGCTGGCGTCTTTTCGTTTTGCTTTAGAAACATCTGGCGTTCTTTCGCTTTGCTTTTACAAAACATCTGGCGTCTTTCGTTGGTTTATTTCATCAATCAACGGCGTTTCGAACAAAATTTTTATTGTTTAATCACGCACAGGAGAAATCTCACCAGGCACTACCTTGGAGGTAAACAATGGCTGCTAATGGGAATGAGAGACAGAAGAAGTCGGCTTTTAGCTAACACTTACACTTCTACTTCTACTAACGTTTCCTACTGGAACATGCCAATGGCTGCTAATGGGGAATGAGAGACAGAAGAATTCGGCTTTTAGTTAACGCGCACGCTGCGAATTTTTTATTGTTCAACAACGCACAGGAAAAATCTCCCACCGGCACCACCTTGGAGGTCAAAGCGTAATAATGGTTACGCACTACGACTACTACTACGACTACGAGGGACGAACGGGTGCCGCCTTAAGGAGCTTCGCCCCTAAAAGCCCTTTTGAATGATTGATTGATCGATTCTCTAATGTTTGAGTTTGGTTGAAGCTCAACCGCGATAACTGAGTGCAGTCATTAGAGGTGCGTGTTTCCGCTTAACTTCGTTTTTTGCTTGATTGTTAGATGGTTCGTTGTTCCTGTATGTAATCATAACCAGCACTTATTAAATAATTTCCAAGTGACTTGCGAAAGTAAACGCGCTGGCGTTTTCTCTCGCAGATGCATATGGCTAGGTCTTGGTGGTTCGCGTTCGCGGACAAGGCGACGAGTAGAACAACAATTTTCGGCGCCCCCCTCGCCACCCGCCGATTCCTCTTTCACAAGTGTCGCGATACTCGGCGGCGGCACTTTCCACCAATCAGCGCGCTGCTCTGTTTCGTGACGTAGAGATCGCGCCAGCGCTGATATCAGCAGTTGCCCTTTGGGCTCGCTATGAGACCGACACGTGTCGTTTGCTGGGAGGAAGAAGAGTGGAGTGAAGGAGTGCCAACGCTCATAGGAGCTCGAAAATGACGTGAAGCCGCTGCCGCAGTATGTGCAGCCGCAGCCGCTGGCTTCCATCCTCCCATGAGTGTAAGGGCCATATATTTTCTTTATTAACGTGTTCCCGTAGAGCAACATCAAATAGAGAAATGTCCCTTTCACGCGAACGATTTAACTTGCCCTGCTCTCCATATAACGCGTCGTGGCACAGACGCAATAAATGCAAAAACTTATAGTACCCTTTCTAGCGCTTCGTCGAACTTAAAAGGCCACAATGTAAACAAAAGTCACGACGTGAGCATCTCGCATCGCGTTAAGTTTTTGTGCGACATTTTCCAACGACAGGCCTTCCCAGAGAGATGACGTCATTGAAAAGGAAAATGCCTCGATTTCGTTTCCTACGCACAAGATCCCATATATTTTTATTACTTGTTAAACGCTTTATTTAGAAAAAAAATATTATTTCTTGACAGTGATATAGAGCTGCTCTTGGGAGCCGTAGATTTGTTGATGCATATCCAAACGAAAAAAGGACATTGACACAGCTAAAAGGCACTATTTAGAGCTCCTGAGAAAAAGTGAATTTTGTCACGTATATTTGTAATGCCTGTTATATACTTTAATTGAAAAAAAAAACATATATTGACAATCACTGAGCCCCGCCACGGTGGTGTAGTGGTTATGGCACTCGACTGCTGACCCGAAGTACGCGGGATCGAATCCCGGCCGTGGCGGCTTCATTTTCGATGGAGGCGAAAATGTTTGAGGCCCGTGTGCTTAGATTTAGGTGCACGGTAAATAACTCCAGGTGGTCAAAATTTCCGGAGCCCTCCTCCACGGCGTCGCTCATAATCATATCGTGGTTTTCGGACGTTAAACCCCAGATATTACTATTAATACAATCACTGAGGTGTTGTTGCGAGCTGCAGTCTTTTAGCGCACCATACGAAAAAAAATAAACATTCAAGCAGCTACAAAAAGTCACAGTTTCGCCGCAAGGGCGAAGCAATGAATGCGATAGCAAGGAACTAATGCTATACGAAGTGAGGCTCGCCAATGGATACTCTCAGTTTGAACAGCGCTTCTGTTGCAAAGGCGGCCGAAGCAGCGAAGGAAACTAGCGTGCTTCAAGTGTCGAGCTGTGACACTTGATAGTTCGCGCTCATCTTCTGTTCGTTTAGCGGCGTCCCTGAGCTCGAGTGACATTCGTACGCGCCGTAACATGAGCGCGGACATCACGGTGAAAGCGTGAAACATTCCTGTACCCCTCGCCACGAGAAAACCGCGCGAGCAGACAGCGGAAGGGCAAGCTTCTCCCATGCGCAAATATAAGAAGAAGCGAGCGAGCTCGCCGACGACTTTTAAATGCGGCCGTCGGGCTCCTAGCGCCACCTCGCTGGTAATGAAGAAACGCTTATTATCGCCTGCTGTCTCCGAGTCCGTCCAGCGCTAAATGGTGTGTATATAACGCTCGCCGTTAGCTACGTGGAGGATCTGCGTTTCGTGGCGTAGTGGATAGCGCCGCTCGCTGTGGAGCAAGAGGTCCCTGGTTCGATTCCGCGCTTCGGAAGCATTTTTCTGAGTTATTTTTCTGTGGGGCCTTTATATATATATACATACTTATACATATACGGTGCATGACGGCGGCGACGGCGACGGCGACGGCAAAATCCAGCCGAGACTGTCCATATAATTGCTATCGCAATAAAAGCCGCTTATTAGAGCTCCTGCAAAGAAGAGCAATCGAGAAACTAATTGCGCCGTTCCATATTGGAATGCGCAGCGATCAGTTGAGAAAAGTGATCTTGTTTTACGCTGACTCTCATTTTTTTTAGGGAGTGACATTTTCAAGGACAGCGAGGTTGTCACACGTAAGACGCATCTCTTTGCGGACAGCCGTGACGAAGCCTGCATGTTGACGGACGTATTCGCTGTCGTGGAGACACGCACACGTGTGCTGACTCATACGTTTTGTAAACAGACGACTGAATAGCAAGTTGATCGTTCGGTGCGCCTAAGAAAATGGCCTGAGTATGCATCGCATGACTAGGAGCACACCGTTTTTTCTGGAATATATCTATATAGAGACATATGTACTTGCTTCACTTTTCACAGCTGAGTTGTATATGGCACACCTCCTTGATACCTTCGTGCCGCCGTCCGTATGCAAAAACACCTAGTGCACTTCAGGAAGCAGTGGAAGAACTAATCCTAGTGAACCAGTTCTTCCGCTGGTCCCTGGAGGGCACCCGGTGTTTTATCACTTTAGTACTTAAAACGCGTGTTTTAAGCATTAAACTATTAAAACCCCTGTTGCCGTCTAGGGAGTGGTGGACAAACTAAGGCATTAACGTCATCAACACCAGTCAGTACGCCTTTCAATACGTCAGTCGAGACTAGGCGCTGCGTTGACATGGTGGTCCGTAGCACTGGTATGGGGCCGCCCACGCATTGGCAAAACGTCCGAGGAGCTGCGCGCTTACCAAGAATCGTGACGAGTGTAAAGATGGGAGTGCGCCCATACGCTCCGCTGGTCAGCCATCTTCGCAGAGCGGAATGGCCTGGAGTTTTAGAGCGAATGCTGTACTACGCCATGCGTGCCAAGCCCCTTCATCGCGTCGCAATGACCTCGAACCGCCGGAGCGCAAGTATGGCAGCCGCTAGATTCGGTATATTTTTAACAATCGAGATAGCAGGCCCTTCTGCGGTCTATAATCCCGAAATCTCCTTATTTAAGGAAGGAGGATTAATTACCTTCGGGAAAGCTAAGGCATCGATAGCTGTAAACTGAGAAGCAAGAAAAAATAATGGCGTTCTTGGTGTAGTTATAAATCCTGCGCTTCATGTAGCTCCGCTACCGGGAAATCTGAGGAAGTGCGCAGCACGGGTGACCCAGCAATTCCATTGGCGCATGCCACCGCCTCGGAAATCGCGTGTTTGCGAGGTGGTGTGGTGGCGCCCTCTCTTGAACGGTGCGGGTATCAGCCGCAAGTTTCAGAAGCATTTCTCGCGATTTGAGGTAAATTATTGCGAATATTTCTTGGTTATTTCTGTAGTTTACATTATTTTAGACCTTGTTAGTTTATCTTGCACTGGTTTTGAGCATTGTTAGCCTTGTTTTAGGCAGGCATTGGCCACTACGTGAACATGCAAATGAGACGGTAAACGGCAAGCCAGGCCCCTTAAGCGCTACGCATTTAAAAGAACAACTAGCACATCAAAGCCGCAGTAGCCGGACAAAATGACAAAAGCGTCATTCTTCCTTTATATAGAGTTCTCAAAAAAACAATGAGTGATTCAATGACTAGTACAGCCAATAAAAAGCAATCCATAAAAGAATGCCTGAATCATTGACCGGACGAGCAGCCTAGATCAGCGTGGTCACTGTGCGACCGCATAGGGTCCTCGTTTCGAGGCAAAAGAAAGAAAAAAAAAACTTCGATCGCTTCTCTATGGGCCTGCTGCTTTTGCGACGACCTCACGGCCTGTGAGGAGGGGGTCCTGTACCTGATCACGCGTGCTCGGACCTCGGACGGCCGGTGCCCAGCCAAGTGGACAAAAGCGGAAATCGAATGTTTTCGCTCGATAAGCGCGCCGTTGCGTCTTGGGTCGTCGATCGGCCACCGCAGAGATGGGTCGCCCTTCCTATTTTTATTCTTTCTCGGTCACCGGAGAAAGGCATCTGTCACGTGGCTGTGCCCGTTCGAACGCTCGAGCTTTCGGGACTACCTGCTTGCGGATTTCCACCACTTGCTCGTGTATGCGGGTCGAAACAGCGGCGCATAAGCGTAGCCGTGACCTCGTTATGCGTGACGCGAATAAAGCTCGAAAAAGCAGCGTAACATGTAGCCCGACTATAATGGCGCCATCTGAAGACCAATGGAAAACGCTCGTTCGTAAAGTATGTGCAAGGAAGCCGTTAGTAATGGGCACAGACAGTCCGCCGCGGTGGTTCAGGGCCATGGTTACGGTGCTCGGCTCCTAACCCGAAAGTCGCGGGTTCGATCCCAGCCGCGACGGTCACATTTCGATGGACCTGTATATCAGCTCGCCCATTATGGATTCGAGATATATTTGCTGTTGCAAGGAAGTTGACTGCGCTGGTTTGAATGATTAATTGTAAAAGTGTTGCAGGGCGCATTTAATTAACCTATCGCTTGAGTTGAAGCTCCCGGACGACGAGGTCTCGTTGAAAAGCGAGTAAGGAGGCACGTCGTGGTCACGTGACTAGGACGACTTTTGTGCCGATAGCTGCAAACTAGAGCCCCATCTCCCGACTTTGCACGTAATCGGATCACTCCGTTGTCTAGGCTGTTTAGGATAGCCATTTCTAAACATGGGTAATAGCTGTGTTTACTAACAGAAATCTTCGGTGTACTATCGGCGTCAAATGAAACTCGAACACCGGCAAGCCTTCGCAACGGTATAGTGCGCGCCTTCCAGTTGTCAGCATGGACAGGCGCACATAGGCGCAGTGCAGTCAAACCGGATGCGCGCGCCTGTCAATGGTGATGACAGGACGGCGCGCACTATACCATGCGGAGGCTTGCGCTGTTCGGGTTTCATTTGAGGCCGATTGTTCATATGTCTTGCATTCTGAATCGAAACTTCCTATAACTCGCGCGAAGCTTAATGGCGGCGTCGTACGCGAAAACCCCGATGCGGGCGAGCTTACAGAGATGCGGCCATCGAAGGTGCGCCGATCCCACGCGTATTTATAAGGGCCGTTTTCCAATAATTGATGCTCTCTCGATCATGGGCTTGTCGGCGATGAGCCGTTTCTGATACGGCAGTCTGATCATTTATCGAGGTCAGTTGTTATTTCAGGTTGCTCCTTTTCATTGTTGCCTGGACACGAGTGCATGGCCGTCGTTGTCGCTTGTGGCAAATGAAGTGTCGCACTGCTAAGCATGTGGACGAAGGTTCAATTCCGGGCATAAAGTAAAGGAACAGTTTGGAGGAAGGAGCACTGCGCAATGCGAAAGATAGATAGATAGATAGATAGATAGATAGATAGATAGATAGATAGATAGATAGATAGATAGATAGATAGATAGATAGATAGATAGATAGATAGATAGATAGATAGATAGATAGATAGATAGATAGATAGATAGATAGATAGATAGATAGATAGATAGATAGATAGATAGATAGATAGATAGATAGATAGATAGATAGATAGATAGATAGATAGATAGATAGATAGATAGATAGATAGATAGATAGATAGATAGATAGATAGATAGATAGACGGATGGATGGATGGATAGATAGATAGATAGATAGACGGATGGATGGATGGATGGATGGATGGATGGATGGATGGATGGATGGATGTGCACTTTGTTGACGCTGCGACTGATGACGATGAAGAATTATGGCTCAGCCCTTTGTAATGGGTTGGAAGCTTTAAACGGCCCATCAGGTATGTAATTTGCATTGGGTGACGCCCGGTGTCGCTATTTCCCTCTCCCGTCATGCTGTATAACATACTTTGAAGTGGGAGAGAGACGGGGGGGGGCGAAGAACGTTACTGAGACCCCGAGGAAATGGATCATGCGCTTATGGGCTTCCTTGGCAACCAATACAAGTGCACTTGCAAGGAATTCACTACGCTATAAATCATTGTAATTTTACTGAGACCCCGAGGAAATGGATCATGCGCTTATGGGCTTCCTTGGCAACCAATACAAGCGCAATTGCGAGGAACTCACTACGCTATAAATCATTGTAATTTTTGAGAAGTAGGGCAGCAGGCACTGTGCCATTTTTCGTCATTCTACGCAGAGCCGTGGTACCGGCTAAACGCATGCAAGGCATTATGCGCACTTTGTTGATGCTGTGCCTTATGGCGGCAAAGAATTATGGCAGAGCCCTGTGTAATGGGTTGGAAGCATTCAACAGCCTATTCGTTGCGCAATTCGCACTGTGTGAGGCCTGTTTACAGAATTCGCGTTGTGCGACGCTTGGTGCTTATTTTACTCTTCTACCACGTTATATTGCATATGCTAATGTGGTTCCTTCCCGACATGAAGCCTGTATAGGACCTTTTTGCAAAGCAGTTTCAAGCACCGGCATGGCTCAGAGGTTGAATACTGGGCTCCCACGCAGAGGACCCAGGTTGGAACCTCCTTCCATCCTGGAATTTTTTCTTATTTCATTTTTTTTTCTTATTTCGAGCGATACTGGTTACAGACACCGGCGGCGGCGGCGGCGGACAACTACGGCGCCAAAAACGGCCGGTGAAAGGATCTCATAACAGCTTTCGCTGTAAAAGAAAGAAAGAAAAGTAGCGCGTGAAGCCCGCAAATGCCAAGCTTCGCTTGCCCCCATTTTTTCTATTGGGCAAGGGCTCCTGACTTCTTGTTGTTGTTTTTTTTGTTGCGTGATCGGATGTTACGCCTGCAAAGAAATCTAGGCAGCTACTTGCTCACATTCTACGACGACGTATCACGTATAGTTTCTTGAATTTTTTTTTGCTAGTTTTACGTTCTTCTTGCCCCTCATTATTCAATGGCAGGGTGGCACGCCAGCCTTCGCACTGCCATCGGTCACTCCTTGCGGTTTGTGATTTAAAAAAAGAACGAAGTACTGGAAAAGAATATCATTGATTCACTGCTTTACTTATGCACGTTTTGTGCGTCCGCGCGTGCGTGTCTCTGTGTGTGTGTGTGTGTGTTTTCTAACATGCGGTTTCTTTCTCATCTTTGTACGCTGAGCTACAACTCGCGGTTGCTTATTCTTTGAATCTTCTCGTCCGCCGGGAGCACTTAATGCACGACTGCTGCCATAAGAGTTGGCGAAGTTCCAGCCCCTTCCACGCCATTCGAAGTATCACAGATCTCCCGGCAGTCGTTGAAATGGACTGGAAACGGGGAAGAACTTTTGTGACGGCCGTTATTCCTTAGAACCGCACACTGAAGATGCGCCGTCTATTCTTGGCGCTGACACATTTGAGTCGCTTTCCGTCGCTTTGCGGACAGGCGGGATTTTGTGGAAGCGGTGGGCGCCAGGAAAAAGGTCTGAAAAGGAGGATATGTAGAGTTCTGAGTCAACCCATTTGCTTTTATGCGTGAAGTCTGCCGGAGCTCAGATACTGGGAAATAATGTATGCCGAGAGCAGCGTAGTAAAAGTGGTCCCGCTTATGTATGTTTAGATAAGTGTATGGCTGCGTGAAAAGGCGCATATACAATTAGTATAGTGAGCGTTGGCAATGGTGTTGACATCAGATACGCTCGCCGGCCTTTCTTGGCAGCTCGTCGCCTAATTTCCGTCACTATGTATAACACAGGAAGACGACGAAGTATCTTCTTGGTCCAGCGCCTCTTTCTGCGCTCTCTGATTTTTTTAACTTACATGTTCGGATTGCCACGGTACCTCGGCTCCCCGCGTCTTGCAGCTATGGACATGGAGCATACCAGAGGCCAGCCTGGACAGCACCACTACGGCCGCACCTCCCCCCACCTATACCTCTCCCCCGTGAAAAGAAGAGTTTGGCAAAGAGGTTCGATTTCATCACTAGATACGCAATTAGGTTTACTTGTACAACGCAGTTGTGTATGGCTAGAAGGTGCGAAAATGTGGCGGTCCGTGGGTGCGCAGGAACTGTCATCATCAGGAACGGGTGTGTACCACAGAAATTGGGCAAGTCTCACTACTCACCTCAGGTCCACTAAGTGAAGGAACAATGCTAGCATTTGCCACCTCGAAGGGTCTCCGCCATCGCTATACTTTCTCATCGGGTTTTGTCACCATATATAGCTAGGCATGATACCCGCCGCAGCATGAATCGCTGCCTTCAAGTTCCTTTAGCTGTTCATATCCTTAAAGCTAACGTCACCAAAGGCAACGTTCGAAGCGTGCATCTCTTAAACTTGGCGATAGAGAAATCAAAACCTACAACAAAATGTACTACGATAGACTGATGAACACCGGCGCCACACGTTGCAGCTTCGTTGGTTAACCAGATGTACGGAGTACTTAGGCGGTGATCTATTTGTTCTTTCTCTCTCTCTTTTTTTTTTTGTAAGCGATCTTCAAGTCAGCAGCAACACCCGGCATTCAGGGCCCGGAAAGTACACGAGGTCTTCAAAAAGAAAGCCTCGCTCGAATAGTAAAAGAGCAATGCCTCAACTTCAGTGAAACAAGTCCAATGTTATACGCCTACTTTGGTAAGGTTAGAGAGCAACGCAAGTTTGAGAAATGTATCGCGTTTGAAAGACGAATTTGAACAACCGGAAACGTCACATCCGCACTGCGCGAGTCGATGTAGCTACAGCTACAAATTGTGAGAGTCGTATCCAGGCAATAGGGCGCTTGCTTTGCAAGTATGGTCACCGGTATTTCCGAATCATTTTTAGAAGAAGAGCGTATTCGGTAAAATGAATCGCAATAAACGGGACGAAAAAGTTAGACAGACTGGACGAGCTCCTCACACACTGGGACAAACTTCAACTTTTCTAAACAACGTATTTGTTTGAACATCGTTTGGGCTCCAGCACTAACAACTGCCTCTTTTGTTGAAACAGTAAATAATAATTTTTTCAAATGACTGCGCTTTTTCTTTTTTTAGTGTATTTTCTTTTATTTTCTGTTCGCGCGCAAGAGAGATCGTCTATACAAATTAACATGAAACGATTCGTGGAATTCAACTTCCAAACCGTCTGTTTGGTTCGTAACTGTTGTTAATAACTGTCCGTTTTTTTAGCAGCAACACTATCAGCGACACTGTTTGCAGGGACAAGCGAAAGTACACAGTGAAGCACTTATGCTTTGATTTTTCGTTTGTCCTTCTAAAATGTCATGCTCTTTAAGATGGACGTTGAAAGTGATATTCAAACACCGTCAGTAAAACCGTATATTAAGGGGCAGTGAATTTTTCGTACCGTTCGCAGTATTTGGTTGGTGCACACTTTAGTTGGGTACAAGACAACGTTCGCATGGGCGAAACGCTAGAGGACTGTGTACTGTGCGATATCAGTGCACGTTAAAGAACACCAGGTGGTCGAAATTTCTGGATTTTCTCCCCTCGGGGGGCTTCATAATCACATTGTGGTCTTGGCAAGTAAAAGCCTATAAGTTACAGGGCTGGGCAGAGATACTCAGAAAAGTATTCCGGAATACAGATATCGAAATACATGGACTGGAAGCCTAAAATACAGATACTGAGATACATTTGCCTTTAACGTAACGGGATATTTCGGAGATACTTTTGCAATAAGAGGAAAAAAGTATTCCGGAATACAGTTACAGCGATACAGATACTGGAGTACATTTTTTATTTAGGATGCTCATACTACGCAGACACTTATTAGTGCAGCATAATGTTGTAATTAAAGTTACAGCGCATCGAAACGTTCAGTTCACTTATTTATTTATTACAGTACCCTCAGGGGAGGAGGTGGACAAAGTACATAATTAGTAATAATGACGTAATTACAAGCATCAATTCCAATAAAAATACACTATTTCACAGCAACAGTAACAAGGATTGGACACCGAAATCGACATATTTGGCGAACAAACTAAGCTATGCTAGAAATAGCACACTTTAAGCAAATCACTCGAATCAATAATGAACACCAGTGAATTGAGAAAAAGCAGACATTTATTTTGAAGATCTGCTTTGCTGAGAACGTTGCTGTGTAGGCTTCTCAAATAGGCTGTCTTCTAACAGCGTCGGTCCAGCCTCAGCACAAGACTCAGGAAAGAAAGAAGTCTGCCTACCACTGAACGCGAGCGCAAATTCGTGTTATAATGAATAAATATCACCTTCATAGCCGGACTGCCCTGCAGCGTGGCGATATCTCTTCTCGGGTCATCTAGATACCGAAACGCTTCCGCCCTCACTTGGGTTGTTCTGACTGCAGCAGGACTGAAAGTTGGGCTAGTTGGTGATACATAATGGCAGCGCTTGTTCTGTGTATCCTTTTCTTCGTCCCGTCCGTCTGTGCGCTGTTTTTTGCCCATTTTTTTCTGACTGTTCAGAATCCGAAATCTGTCCCATCTTCGGAACCCGAAGCCGTCTCACCCTGTCGGCTTCAATGAAGCTGTCACCACCACAGACGCTACCAGCACCCATTTCAGAAAGCCGCAACAGGCGAAGTCGGCTCTGGCGGTGGGGGAGCCTGCTAGCACAAAGACCGTTTCAGGCATGTAATCAATTAGGAACGCACCGTGACATTGGAGAGGTGGCTGAATGCGCGTCAAAGATAGCCATCTTCTAGTCACTTCCGTCGCGACTACGGGAACTGCTTTTGGAAGTGCCGCCGCTTTGAGAACTGAACGCACGCGAAGCATTGCAAAGCCTGTTCCAAGGCGGTATCCGCGCGGGGGGTCGCGAAGTAATGGCTTGCCACCCGAAAAAGAATAGGCGTGCTGCACTGACCTTCAGAGACAGCGACTTTCGTCGGCAGAGGCCGACAACACTGGCCCCGCGATTCTGCCGTCTGCGGCGTCGCGCGCTTTACCACATGGACCATTCTGTGCTTCAGGGGAAACCATCGCCGCCCTATCTGTCGGCGACCGGCGGCGCGCCTTTGCTTGTCTTGGCACAAAAAAGAAAAAAAAACGCCATTCCCCCATTGGAAACACGCCTCAACTCATTTCCGATACAAAAAAAACAATGTAACGAGATACCCGTGGCCTGCATAGTATCGCGATACAGGCGATACACCGTAAATGTATTTCACTACTGAGATACAAATACATTTTTCAAATGTATCTCGATACAGAAATACAGATACTCAAAAGTATCTTTGAAATACTATCGCGATACTCTTGTATCGCGATACCGCCCAGCCCTGATAAGTTATTACAACGTTAGCATTGGACCATTTGCAAATTAAGGCCAAGTAGCCCTTGAGTGAGCCCCCATTAGCATTCTTCTTCATGGCTACAACAGAAAGGGCACACTCGTGGCGCCGTGTTGTGTCGAGCGTGCCTTTTCTGTTGTTCCTGGCTTTAGCCTGCGCTACCATCAAGAACGATGCAATACCTGTGAGCCCACATTGACACCATTATCGGCCACACTCTCACGCACAGCATCCAAAAATGCGTGAAGAAGCAAATGAAGAAGCAACCTAGAAGCAAAATAATTTGGTTGCTTCTAGGTTGTTTCTAGGCCTTAGCTAGCTGATGCAGGTTCTATGTTGCTTCTAGAGTTCTGCTAGGTTTTTGCTAGGTGATGCTAGGTTGTTTCTGCGTTGATTTTGAGCTCAGAGAGTTTCGACTTAAACCACATGCAGTCACAGACACGACACGGTTGTCCAAACTCCGGAGACAGAAACTAGCGCGGAAACCAAGCGTTCGCACCTCTCATACACCTAGGAGCACGTCGTCGTTGGCGCAAGGCTTCCATCGCTTCGGGGTCTTCTTGCAGCCGCCGTTGACTTTCCCGTTCCCTAGTATTCTCTCGTTTTACGTATGCGGGGTCTTCGGCTGCCTGCTGTCGCTTCGCAGCCATTTCTTGGGCTGCCTTCTTCATTTATAGTGGGCCAGTGGTGAGTTAATTGTTGGATTTTCCCATATGCTATAGCACATACCCATTTCTTCGCCGTCATTTCTTGGGCTAACTATTGCCTTCTTTCTGAGTGGACCAGTTGTGGGTAGTGGTATTTACCTAAATTCTGTAGAACATACCCGTTTATTATTAATATAGTTGTCTTGATCGACTAACACGGAACGATTTGCTAAACAGTTTCGCCGTTAAAGCAAGAGACAACGCTTGGAAGCATATAAATCTAACTAGTAAGAACAATAAACCCAAAGAAAACACCAACTACGCTATCACAAATTAATGTTGAGACGAGGACATCGTAATGCCTACATTCTCGACAGTAAAGCGCACTCTCGGATTCTAGTTCACGGAGACAACGTCTCTTCCGGGCAGTCGGACCAAGTTTATAACGAGATTGCTCTACAAGCATCCGCACTTAGCTCTGGTCACCGTACACCGCCGGCGCTGTTTTCGTGCAAATACTCGCGAGGGCAGAGACAGCTTTCCCCGCCTGGGAAGCCTAGTGGACGATTAAACGTATGGGTGGGACTTGGAAAGCGGGATATTTTTTTTTTCATGCCTGAATATTTGAAGAAGCGCGCCTCCAGACTCCGTAAGCGTGATTTATTGTAAACGACGAAAACTGCGTCGTGTGTCAGACAATATACTATGGGGATTTATATTGTTGCACTGAAGTGTTCCGGAAAGTTTGTGTGCGTGCCGGTTGTGATGGTTAGAAGAAAAAAAAGCAAGCTTCCGCGAAACTGCGCTCTTCCTTGCTACGTCTTTCACTAAAAAATTAATAGCTCAATAATGAATTACTAATATTCGAGATGAATAGTCAGAAATTCTCTATACGAGAAAGTTCGATGTATTGAAATATTGATCTAGGCTTTAAGAAAGCATAATAAAACTTGGCGTAGCATCGCATTTTGTAGTGGTATCGCATTTTGTAGACAATCTACCATGATGGTTTATATTGCTGTTGCACTGAGCTGTGCCGGAAAGTTCCTGCGCGTGCCTGTTGTGATGGTTGGAAGAAAAAAAAGCAAATTTCCACGAAACTGTTTCGATGTGCTCTTCCTTGCTATCGTCTTTCACCAAAAAAATAATAGCTTAATAATGAATTACTAATATTTAAGATAAATAGTCAGAAATTCTCGATACTAGAAAGTTCGATTTACTAAAATATAGATCTAGGCTTTAAGAAAGCATAATAAAGCTTAGCGTAGCATCGCATTTTGTAGAGGTTCTCGTGTTTTCATTATTACAGAGATCATGTTTAGGTGCGCCCGCTGGCAATGCATAGTATTGCGGTAAGCAAAAGCTATTTAAAATCTCGATTTCAACTACCAAGCACTTGTTTTCTGCAACGCAGTTTGTTTCAGTGTCAAGCCTAAACTCGAGTTTGTGCCTAACGGCTAATTTTGGTTTTGTGTATCTGTTTGTAAGACGGTAATATCAATTTTCTTTCATTCACTATATTTTGTTACAAATATTGGTATCTAGATAACAATCATATTTAATGTTTCTGAAAAATCTTTTGCATTTAAGTTTTCTATTACACAGACTGTAATATTTGGTTTGAATGTTGCATAACTAAGAATGAGATTCACAATTATATTTTGACTTTGTATGTCCTATTGTGGTACGCCACCTCCAAAGTGTCAATTTATAATATTTATTTGCCGTAACGCTGTCCCTGCTGCTACTATTTTATTGTCTTCTCTCTCTGGGGCTGGGAATTATTCAAGGTGTCTTAAAGGCGGCTTTTTGTCATATTCCTACTTTCTGTATGAGGGAACGAAAATATAGTTGACGTAATTTGAAATAAGTGCGTTCACGGCAACAAGCTTTCCGCGAAGCCAGAAACGTCACGCGCACCACGAACGCACCGGCCGCTATGCCTGTCCACCCAGCAACAGCAGCCGCGGGAGATGTTTTTTTGTTTATTATTTTTTCCTCCGTTAGTCATGCATGAATCACTAGTAAGGAGATTTCCCGTCGTAAGCGGCTCACACGTGAACTTTCGTTGTCTGCGTGGAGCCTGGAACAATACTCAGTTTCCACGGCGAAATGCACAGCTGAGCACGACAGCGAAATGCACAGCTGAGTGGACGACAGAATAAGAACAGAAACGTTATCGCAGAGCGTTTTTATTGCGATTCTATGGCTTTTTAACACGACAGCGTCAAAGAGCTCGTCTCGCGAAAATTCCGGCGTCGGCGTTGTGAGCGAAAAATTGCCGTCTTCCGTGAGCGAAAATTCTATATAGATGCAAATAAATAAATAATAAACATCTTCCTTCCGATGATGATGATTGTTCATGCACCTCCTGCAAATCTGCGTGAACGTTAGTGCAACTGTTCTGATATCTATGAAATTAGCATAATTTTTATAAAACAGTCTTGGTGAACTTTGTTTTCATAATCGTCTATCTCTTCCAATTCGTTTCAAATCACTGTCATCATCGTCAACGCTATCATCAGCCCACTCCAGGGCAAAGGCCTCTACCACATTTCTCCAAGCAAGCAGATTCGGTCCTTTCCTGCGGCTGCGTTATCCCGGAAAACTTCTTAACCTCAGCTACCCACATTCCGGCCTCTCCCTCGCGCGCTTGCCTTCTGTTAGAATCCCGTCTCCTACTCGTATTGACCAGTGGTTCTCTTGCCTTCGCGCTACATGACCTCAAATGCCCATTTCTTCTTCTTTATTTCGATTAAGATATCCTTAATACACTCTGATCACACATACACAGGCCACGGTGGTCTAGTGGTCAAGGCACTCGACTGCTGACCCGCAGGTCGCAGGATCGAATCCCGGTCGCGGCAGCCGCGTTTTCGATGGAAACGAAAGTGCTTGAGGCCCGTGTACTTAGATGTAGGGGCAGGTTAAAGAACCCCGGGTGGTTGAAATGTCCGCAGCCCTCCACTACGGCGTCTCTCATAATCATATCGTGGTTTTGAGACGTTGAACCCCAACAATAATTATTGATACCGCATGCGCTTAATGACACTATACTAGGAGCCAAGACTGGGTATAAATAAGTGTTGCATGTATGCCAACGTTCGGTGCGTATCAAAACTTCGTTCAAACAAAAATTTATCCACCGACGTCGCAGTTCGAGCCCGCAGCAGCAAGACTTTTTGCTATAAAGATTTTGCCCTCACAAGTGACTCACAAATGGGCTGTTTTCAGCGTCAGAGGTGAAAGAATGTGTTTTTTTTTTTCGGAGAAAAAAATCCGCAGGCCCTAAGACACGTCGTCCATTTTGAGAAGAAAAAGTTTCTATTATTCCGTGCGCCTGTGCAATACAAGACCGCGGTAGGAGCAAAGAAACGGCAACGTGTGAAAGACCCCAATGGAATGAAAATCAAAACTTGGGTGTTACGAACAATAGAACAAATGGAAATACATTTGCAAGCAATGGCTCTATCGGGTCGCTACTTTATGACGGAAACACACAGATGCGAAGGTGTTTTTTTTTTCTTCTGGATTTGTGTTTTTTGTATCATCTATTCCTTGGTCTCGTTGGGGGATCGGCACAACGGCAAAGCTTCGAGCTTGTGTGTAGCAGCAGCAGCAGCTGCAGCGTCCCGCCGCAGCTGCTTAGATTGTGTGCACGCCGAACCCCAGGCACATATTGCTGCAAATGTAAGCTCGGCATTTGCAGAAATATCTATATTGCGCATGCAGAAGGGAGGTGAGAGGACAGAAAGAAAAGACGTAAGGAACGAATGCGAAAATGCTGGGGCGAACATTGTTGAACTCAGAACATTGCGATGCAGAATAATAACCCATAAAATTTTCTTCTTGTGGAACTTTCACTGCTTGGCTTATTTTTAGGTACCGGGCGAGACATAGGCGGCTGCAAATGTGCAACTGTTCTGTTACTTCTTTGTGCTTTTCTTTCCCCTTTATAGCCATATACAAGGCGTTTGAGTCAACTATAGCGAAGCTTCAAGAAATTTAAACAAGGAATCATATTAATATCTGGGGTTTAACGTCCCAAAACCACGATATGATTATGAAGGACGCCGTAATGGAGGGCTCCGGAAATTTCGACCACCTGGGGTTCTTTAACGCGCACCTTAATCTAAGTACACGTGCCTCAAACATTTCCGCCTCCATCGAAAATGCAGCCGCCGCGGCCAGGATTCGATCCCGCGACCTTCGGGTCAGCAGTCGAGCGCCATAACCACTAGACCACCGCGGTGGGGCATAAAGAAGCAAAGATTACGTGATGCGTACGTTTAAGAGGCCAATAATGTGTTTGATTATATGTCGTGTTCCGCCAGCGGCATTACCACTGCGCTAACCACTGGCATAGCCAGGGGGAGGGCGGTCAAACCCTCTCCTCTGAATTTTTCGTTTCGCAATTGTATATATACATGCACACATATAAGCACACGCACAAACATACATAAATGTTAGCAGAAGCCCCCTCCCACCCCTAAAATATTTTGGCTACACGCCTGGTACTATTTCGCTGCTCAAAAAAAAACGGGAAAAACATACAAACAGCGCATTAGCTAACTTTAGCAGGCACGTTTTACAGAGGTGCCGCGAGGCAGCGCAGTGTGATTACTGAGAAAATTATTCGGTGCTGAAAAGAGAGTGAATCAACACATTTACCAAAATAAGCTGGCCCCTCAAGCAGCATTTGAGAAAACCAAACGTTAACTAGGTTGAAAGCACAGCTGGTACGTTTGCACAGACCACCCTGAAAGCACCGGCGCGTCGCGTTTTCAGGGCTCTAATGAGGCAGACTGCGGTCGGATACAACTTTAGAAGTCTGCGGCATTTCCTCCTCAAAGGTGCATGTACACAAGCCAGTACCAATGGACGCTCACTCCAGAGTGACGTCATGGGCTGGACGGCGGGTGCCTCCGCCTTCGGAGAACGTTGTCATGTGCATGAGCGGGACTATTTCTTTAGTCGCGGAGGCGGTCGCCTGCCGCGCTTGGGTAATGCTGGCAAGGCTTCTTCGGACTCTTAAGTTTCATCCGATTATAGGTGAAGTGCTACGGATTTCGCACTAGCATTGATCACGACGATTACAATTGCTCTCTAACACAGGTGGAGATGACTCTCTCCTACAGAGCGTGATGCTTCAGTGATCGCCCTAACGTGCTTCAGTGGCCCTCAGAAAAACAAACAATTCAGATGCAATCCTAATGTTTTTTTTTCGCGTCGCCGCATTGATTGAATGTTTGAAGTTTCTGAAATATTTAACTCCTCACGCCTTACTTATATAGACAAATGTATTAGGTTCGCGAGTCCTTGCCGTACTCGTTGCCCTGACGAACTAAACCTTCTCACAATTAAAAATAGAACACACATGCATAAACACGTTCAGACATGTACAAACGGAAATTTCTTCCGCGGCTCTAAAAACGCCGCCCGGCTGTCATCTCAGAGAAGTATGCGCTCCAAGAACTCTACCGCCCCCTCTTATTTATCGATTTATTTTTTTAAGCTCGGGGCAATTTAGGGGCCCGGGCTGTCGTATGCTGTCGTCCTCTGACGTAGCTTGGCGTAACGTTGGCAAAAAACGTATAGCATAGCGATCTGTAGCACATTGAGCGCGCGCTCGCGCCAGGCAGAAGTCTTCTTCATCTTGTTCCTCGAGCACCTTGATAATGATATGAAGTGCGGAGCACATTATGGGCCCGGGCTGTCGTATGCTGTCGTCGCTTGGCATAACGCCGGAAAAACCATGTAAAAAAATTAAAAAAAGGAAGAAAGCCAGAAAGAGGGAGATAGAAAGGGAAAAATAGGAACAAAAATAGAAATACATAAAAATAAAGAGAGAGAAAAAAGACAAAAAAATGGAAAAGAGAAAAAGAACGAAAGAGAGGAGGAAAGATAGAGAAAACCGAAGAGAAACAAAGAAGGCTGCCCAGCTCCGCACATCCTTCGGGCTTGGCACCGCAAGGGCGAAGCTGCCTTTATTTGTTTTCTTCCCGCTTCCTTGATTCAATGTGCCCATGGTTTTCAAAAAGCACCGCGTCCCTTTGGCTGGCGTTGAGGAGATTACATGCTTTCCATCATGGCACACTCAATTCTCCTCCATCATATTAATTCACATTTCACTCATCTTAATGTACATTGATTTACTTTCCGTTTAAATTCAACACATCTTAAATTCCCTTTAATTTGAACTGATCATTGTTTGGAGATATTGTGTCTGTATTTGACGTCACGAGGCTCTTGGTAGCGTTCTTGCTCACGCGGCTGCAGGTCGTCGACGCCAGCCGCCATATATTTGAGGTTTTATTTATTTCTCTACATATGCAGATTTATAACAAAGAAGAATAAAGAAGAAGAAAATGTACCATTTATGGTGAGGATATCGGGGTAAAAGCTTGCAATGTCTGCAGCCTGACCAGCCCCGCCACCCAGTCACAATATGAGTTATATAACATGATCCATATATGTGTCACAATGAGTCATATAAGGCCATAAGAAGAAGAAAACAATTTTACTATTTGTGGCGAGGATAGCAGAGTCAAAGCTACAATATCTGCAGATTGACTAGCTCCTGCACACCGTCACTTTATGAGGCATACATGAGCCATACATGAGCCATATATGAACCATATATGAACCATATAGGAACCATATATGAACCATATATGAACCATACGTGAACCATATATGAGCCATACTTGAGCCATATAATATGAGCAATAGTCACAATGTGAGCCATATAAGGCTGTCTGGTCACATATAAGGCCTTAATAAACAATCAAAAAGGGGCAGATGCTATATGAGCTCACGTTCCCAGGGCGCAATGAGCACTGCGCCCCCGGGCCGTGAACCCAAGCCGACATTCACTAGAGCTGCTAGCAGAGAGCACACGCAATCTCTTTCTTATTATTTAACTTTTTTTGCACTGTGCAGTAAGGCGAAAAGGATGAGCCACGAAAAGCAGAGAAGGAGTCGAGGGGGGAGGGGGTCAAAATGGAATTAGCTCCCGGAATAGGAAAGGCGCCATCGATTCGAGGAGCGCAGCAGCGCGGACACCTTCCGGCAGCCAGGCGTCGCCGCTGCTCTGTGGTGGTGGTGGTGGTGCGGCCTGCTGTTGATTTCCTCGTTTCGAAGCACTCGGCAGGCGACGACTCTTACGCATCCGCTGGCTCGCTGGCCGTCCTCCTTCCGACTCATGCGGTGTAGAGCGTAGTTAACGCAACGTGCAAGCCAATCAAATCGATTTTGCTGTTGATTCATGGGGTTTAATGTCTCTCCAAAACAAAACGTGACCGTCGGAACGTATTAATCCCGACGTTTTGACCGGGGACCGGCCTTTATATTTCCTCAAGGGTGGATCCTGGTCGAGATGTCAGAATAAATTTTGTTATGCTTTCACTGTGACTATTTAGATCTTTAACGAAATAGCCAGGAACCTCCTTCTGCCCATCTCTCTTCCTTTATCTCCCCCCGCCTCTCTCTCGCTATACATATTATTTGAGGAGTCGTGGTACACACGACGTTTTAAAAGAGATTTAACGTGTCTCTTTAGGGTTATATACGTGGCAAAAAAAGAGTGAAAATACTTCTTTTCTTTCAGTGCAGTGTAGAACTATGGATGCTCTGTAGTTGCAGAATTCTTTTCTACTGAGCACGGGGACCCTGGACTAATGTGACAGGCCGCTTTGGCAGCATTTTAAGGATTCCGCAGTGTCAAGTGGCTTTCACAGTTAACTTAGGTACACTTTGAAGAGTACCATATGGTCAGAGTTATTGCAGAGCCTTCCGCTAATGTCCCACTTTAAATGCCAATTCTGCCGTGAGGATTCAGTCACAATCAATCAATCAATCAATAAATAAATAAATCAATAGATCGCGCGATCGATTGCCCAAGGCATCGGCAAAACATGAGATATATTCAGTCAATCAATCAATCGATTAACCGATCAATAAGTCTTGTTGTAAATCGGATCCTGTACGCTTGCGAGGGACGCTTGCAGCGATAACGATGTGGTGTGCCGCATCCCAGAAATGCTTAGTGACCTCGAACGACGTCTTTTCGACAAAACCCACGCGCACTGCGGTCGTTGCTGCGATGCTGGTTGTCTGTTAAAAAAAAAGGAAAACTATGGACATGATCTTCGCGGAAATCGTTGTGTTGGTGCTGTTGCTGGGAGCGACAATCGATATTCATCGACATGCACTTGCATTTTGCAGCGAGCACAAAGGGACTTCCGTCCTCTGCCTACTGTCTTTGCAACGCGCCTTATTACGCGTAATGGATTGAGTTTTACGTGGATGTCGTTTCAGCTGACAACATTGTTGAGAACGAAATGAGGAAGGCATGGGCTAAAAAATTACCTGGGGTTTCTCTTGTAAACGTATAGTCGGTTACAAACTGAGAAAAAATACTAGGTCCACCACAGCCATCACTGTCCGACGCAGAGAGAATTTCCTCAGGCGTTCCATTCAATCAATTTGCTCACTTTCGTGACGTCAAGCGCCGTTCGCGTGTTTCAGATAGTTGGTGTTGCTATATAGATACATATTCGTGTCGATGATTTTAAACCGAAAACTTGAACGTCCTGGCAAACATAATCAGAAATTATGACATGACTGTTAGTCAATGCTCATATTTAAGGCGGGAAAGATAAACCTTTCGCTTTAGATATACGTGGTACTTACATTAGCGCAGAAAGAGTAATTACGATTCGAAAAGAACCAGCTTGCATGACTCTAACATAAGTGACCAACAAGCGCGCTGCAGTTTTGCGGGCGCAGCTTCTATGCTTTCCTAGGTTGCAAGCGACTTATGCTTAGCTTGGTTTGCAAAGGCTATGCGCGCACAATATTCGCCTGGTCACGTGGTACCCAAGAGGCGAGGCTGCGAGCGAGCGCAGTTGCGACACCTCTCAGCAGCGGATCACGTGGCGTGATGTCACGCCTGCCACACTTGCGCTCCGACGGCTCAAGGTCACTGCGACGCGATGAATGACCTTCGGAGACAAAGCGTGGTAGAGCTTTAGCTCTAAAGAACGGAAGGGAATGACATGGTATTGCAATAACTGAAAAGCTATTGTCGTGACTGTAACATGAAATAATCGTAAGCCCTTGAATAGTCGAAGAAATGTGACATGTAGGATCAATGATTTCTAAAGAACATGCCTCATAGCATACCAACAAATTCCATGAGGCATTGCAGACAGATCCAACGCAAAATAGATACAATGTGGTAAGCCCGTACAGGAAGTTTTTTATGTGACAGAAAGCACATCGTCCCAATGAAACTCATCGCGTTTAAGCAGCCAGAGTTAACGCTTTTTAGTGGCACAAGCAACCAGCGACAACCTTGTTGCTCTACCAACAGCTTCCGGCCGAGCACTTGGATCCGGTTTTCCGAATATTCAGAAAAAGTCTTGTAAAAAATAAAACGGGTACGAAATCGATTGTTCCGGTTCAAGAGCAATATTGAATACGTAAGGTATAGAAGCATAAGTTTACTTAAGATAAGGCCCAATTAACTAGCAGGTAATTAATGAAAATAAATTAAATGATTTCATTGAAAGAGCGGGCGGTTTCCTTGTGAGCAGCTGTGATCGTTGTGGCATCTGGCGGAGCAGATCTCAACCGCGCGCTTCTTTCGACGTGACCTCCGAGATCCCCTTCAGCAGTGGGACGAAACACAAGATTAACTCCAGGAATACACCAGGGCACACGAAGGCCGATGTGCGAGTGCCACTACACTCTAAGAAATGTGACTCTCTTTTTATACACGTGAAAGTCATTTGTGTAGCACTCCCTTGAGGGAGGCACGTTGACCCTCTTTAGGAGAGTCGTGGAACGCACGACTTTCCAAAAGAGAGTCAATGCGCCACTCTCCCAAGGACCGTCAACTTGCCTCTCTAAAGGGAGTGCTGCACATGTGACTCTTAGATGTATAAAAAGAGAGTCATAGGACACCTTTTTTTTTATTATGGTGTATGAGACCTATGTCGAGAGTTAGGGTCGCTTCCAATTTTTATGCATGTCTTCGTACGCTGTTCCAGGCTTCTGAGAGTGACTACAGTTTTCAATGAAGGCATGAGCAGAATTAGCGTGATTTAAAAGAAATATTCCATTGTGCCCCTTCATTCACGTGTCTATTTCCACGGAAAAAAAATTGGAGGCGTATCTGCGTGCTTCGCTGCAAATGTCGTCGACAGACGACAGCCTTCTGCCGGCCGTTTTTTTTTTTCTGCAGGCCGTTTCTGCGCCGTTTCAGCGCAGCCTAAAAAACACTAGCATTTAGCATTTTCGGCGCAGCCTAAGAAACCCTAGGGTCTTTAGAATTACGTATCTATGTATTTTCTAGTAAAAACACACGCCACTTAATACTTAAGTATTGATGTTGCCCCTCAAATACGCGTAATATTTGCTTTTTCATCGACAGTGTTCACAAGTATGAACGCAGCTACCTGTTCAAGATGGCTGGGCGTTCAGCAAGTGCTTAAACTTTGGCCGGGTGGCTGAATCATGTGACAGACAGACAGATCGAAAGACAGACGGACCAAAATTTCTGCGTTTAAGTTCCCGAAGAAGGACTATCGTCTTTAAAAATACCATTTTTCTTGTTGACAATCCTCCCGGGAAATGAGACCATATCAGAGGAACGTCCACACGTTACATAACGGCACGACTTCCTACTTTATTACGGGCGTTGTAATTGTATATTGTTTCTGTCGCGAATTTTTTAGAGTGTATCGTGAGTTGGCTTCCTGACGCAAGCAATCGAGCAAATCAAGTATTCCTGTGCACACAATGAAGTTTGCGTAATAGTGGTCACCTGTAGATGGTAGCGACTTTATGTGACACTTCGTCAGCTACTATGTCTTTGTAGACTCGTTTTCGTATTTCGGAAGCGTTCCTTCCGAAGCACATTTAAAAAAATATTAAGTATTGACCATTACGCCGATGCGGCATCCATATACACCATAATCAATGTATAGCGAACTTGGTTGCTATGATAGTAATCGTTAGTTTTTTCTTTCTGGCTGACGTCCCGGCCGCCAGACGGCGACACCAAGCCGCCCGTTCAACGTTTAAGCCTACAGTCAGCCGTTAAGTTTAACCGCTAACGCTGACTTTTGCGGATGAACAGAAATTTTGTGTAGTTAGCAGAAATGACATCTGATCGTTTCACGTGAAGCTGTCCACGTAACGATACATTCCAGCCAGAAGATCCCGTCTTAATCGGTATTACCTTTAGAGTTTAGGTTCACACGTAAAACATGTATAAAAAATTTCACAATCTCCCACTAAAGGGAACCATGTGGCGATGCGAAGGAGTGCATGGGTCGACTTAAAATTCTGTTCATCACGGGCACCTTGCCCGGTGTTAACGCGTCTTTGCCTGTGGAGCACACCATGAATTCACTGTAGTTGCTGTTGCTGTTACTCGTCCCGAACTCTTGTTGGAGCATGCCACGCGGGTTCATCGCGCGTCTGCACAATGTCGTTCTCCGACGCCATCACGTGATTGCTGAGAGAGTGTAAGGGGGAGAGGCCACAGCGTCTTACCCAGCCCCTTACACAGGCCCGAACGCGCTAGCGCGTGCCAGCACACGTCGTTTTGTCTGACGGACGCCAAGCTAGGACAGCATACGGCAGCCCGGGCCCCTAAAGTGCTCTGCATGTATCATCATCAAGGCGGTCGACGAACAAGACGATGAAGACTTCTTGCCACGAGCGCACGCTCAATATGTTACAGATCGCTATGGTAGGTTTTAGAAAGCGGACGGTCGCCAATGGAACTACGGACAAAGCGCAGCGCAAATGCTGCTTCGCATCTACTAATCTGAGATAACACTGTAGCTCTTATATGAATAGCGTACTTACCGATTACGGTGCCGAGCTGCAAACACGATGGTCGCGTGTTCGATCCCGGATGCGGCGGTCGAATTTCGATGGAGGCGAATTGCTAGAGGCCCGTGTACTGTGCAATGTTAGTGCACGTTAAAGAACACGGGATGCTCGAAATTTCTGGAGCCTTCCACTACGGCGTGTCTCATAACCATGTCGTGGTTTTGGCGCGTAAAAACCCAGATGATGATATTAAGAAGGACAAGAAAAAGGTGGCGTCGAAGAGCACCCATTTCGCACTTTTGTTAGCAGGTATTTTGCGTATCAAAAACAATTGGAACGGCAGAAAGGCATATAGAAAACATTAAGCCTAACGTGACCAGACAATATCAGACCAGTGCATACATAAACTGGTTCATACACCCGCTTTAGGCGTGTTGGACGATAGACGTGTACATCCTAACACGGAAAGTAATTTTAAGAAAACGTCATAATTATCGCAAACGCACCGCTAGCCTTTTGCGCCTAGCTGTACATCAAACGTTGCAAATACAAACAAAAATGGCGTTGGAAATATAAACAAACACTCAGAATTAGCAGCAAGTTTGCTCGGCTGTGTCCTCTCACGGTATTTCTCCAGTTGCAGTTTTGGTTAGGTAGAACGCAAGCTGGTTAACCCAGCTACTGAAACCAAGTTGTAGAACTACTAGTTGGAGAAGGGATGTAAACGTCACGCACACTAGGCACGCTTCTGAATGGCAATTTTAACGCGTAAACACACGCAAAGCCAGCTTCGGTTATATGTTGTTTGTTTTGCGGGTAGAAGCTTCTCGTATTTACACGTGTGCATGCAAACCAAATAATCTTGCGCTTGCTCTTCGCGGCCACGTTTCTTCAGAACAGGCGCGTACGCCAAGCTGCTCAATATATAGCATGCAACGCACGCTCCGGATTTACAAAGTAGGGCCGACAAACTCGGAATATAATCGGTTTAGCTAGCTTTCGAGTGTATCAACACGGTGATATTTTTTTTTTGGAGGGGGGGGTTGCGCAGCAGGACTTGGTTGTCAGAGTGAGGCATGCAGAATTTGTTTTTTGCTTTTCCTAACACGTTTGCGTTTGTTGATGGTGCTGCTTTAAAAGGATTGCTCCTGTGCGGAACCAATAGCATATGCAAAGTAGAATTGATGCCCCCCTCGTCAAAGTAGACGGAACTTGGTCGCCTCAGAAAGGAGCAAGAAGGCAACAGTGCTGTTTGCATAACCCAATAAACGCGGAGAAATGTACTACTTCTCTTTTGCTGCTTGCAACTTGCCACTCACTTCGCGCTGCCTCATGCCAATGAAAGTTTATAAATAAATCTAGCTGAAGGTGGCAGAAGCGGTGGTTTGCACATTTGAGTCTGCAGACGAGACTGCAAGTGTTGAACAGGATTCATTTCGACTGAATATAGCGTACTGCAAGGCGGACAATCTTTGCCCTCGTCAATAAAATGCCAAGTCCTCAATCTTAACTAGGTACCTTGACGCTCAGAGAAACGGTTTAAATTTGATGGTTCACACGAGCACCGTGCAAACGAGCGCTTGGGTATTCTTTACGAACTTTCTAACTTTGCAGCCACATGTGAGACGCAAGATAAGCCACAGTAACGCTTGTGTGATGAGATTGCTTCGTGATCCCTGACACCTCAATATCCTAGAATTGAATAAACGTTTTCAGAAGTAAGAGTGGTAACAGGTTTATTTCTACACTGATAAGTTAAAATAAAACATTTCAGGAAGAAATGCTACGAAGCCCGTGTACTTTTTTGCACCGCAGCATTTATTTATGTTGTTAGTTATTAGTCAGTTAACTAGCTGGTTATTTGGCTAGTTAGTGAGTTAGAAAATCAGATTATTCTTTGGCTATTAAGCCAGTCACATGCTCTGTTAGTTACTCAATTATTTGCTTAGCTGGTCAGTGACCCAGTTAATTAGTCGGTCAGTCAGTCAGTCAGTCAGTCGGTCAGTAGGTGAGTGAGTGAGTGAGTGAGTGAGTGAGTGAGTGAGTGAGTGAGTGAGTGAGTGAGTGAGTGAGTGAGTGAGTGAGTGAGTGAGTGAGTGAGTGAGTGAGTGAGTGAGTGAGTGAGTGAGTGAGTGAGTGAGTGAGTGAGTGAGTGAGTGAGTGAGTGAGTGAGTGAGTGAGTGAGTGAGTGAGTGAGTTTGTGAACGGGAGAGCGAGCGCGAGTTTGCTTGTTTGTTTTACGAGCATATGGCAACCGTAGAAGATTTTCGGTCGAGATCATTGGGCGAATATTGCGAAAACACTATTACACAAAGACAAAACGACGATCTGTTATTCTTCGAAAAAGCAATCATTTATTGCCGGATCACGTTTCGTCTATCTTCCTTGGAATACAAGCCGGCACGTCCGCTAACCAATTTTCGCAGTATCTATTTCGTTACAGTTTCTCTCTGCTGGAAGCCATTTTTCTTCTGACGATATATAAAAGATCAGTCCAGGGAGCACGCAAGCAGGCTAGTGGCACGGCCTAACTATTCTTTATTCATGGGCTCGAAGCGAGGCTAGCAGAACGCGACGCGCATGCCAGCCGCCTCCCTCAGTGCTCAATCTAGCAAACCCTAAACAAGTGTTGGTAGAGAGCCAGATAGAACTGGTAGTAGGAACTTCCTGGCAAGTATTTACGCAGCCAAATATAAGTGAACTTTTCTCGCACGATAAAAACATAATGATGTACGGTTGCGAGTTTACTATTCTATCTTCAAGCTCCAGAAAGGGCGTTGGAATGTACGCTTATATAACAAAAAAGTCACGTGGTCCCTTATACATTTGGTTAAGATGACTCGAAGGTGCGGTCCGTCTTTTTCGTTTCTTTCTTCTGAGTTGAATGCATTAATCCCCCCTCCCCCGGAAGCTTTCTGCACTTTCCGTGGTTTTGCTTCTCTGCACCGACGTGCTTTGAACGCATTCTTAAATTATTAACTTAACTTTCCGATCACTAGACACCGACGTAGAGAGCCCAAAACACTCTAAAGTTAAAACAATGAAATGGCTCAATGTCGACAGTTATGGGAAGTGTGATTTAATGGATTAAGCCACATCAGCAGTTATTCCTCTATGATCCAAAGAGCCACGGGTATAGTTCTGTGAATCACGCAGCTTCTTCTCGCAGACCGCGATTCACAAAGTTATGTGATTAACAGAAATCCCGTTACTCCATCGTAATGTGGTCTGCCAGACAAAATTACAGCGTTCCCGACAGCCAAAGACCCTGTGAGAAAACGATATCGATCAAAAACATGTGCAGATTCGATACACACAAGCCCGTCATTGATTTAGGCGTCCGGTCTCCATACGCGCATGCAGAGTGATCAATGCATTCGTCAGTAGTTTTCGGACGAGACAACAAACGGGTGAGTCGATAGAAACGCTTTTTATACGCGGGAGAGAGTCCAGCTGTAAGAGAAGGGCGCAGCAGCTGGCATCGATGAGCGGCTGGACGCAAGCAAATCGGTACCCTGCTTATATGGCGGCCCGGGAGTCTTACTTTGGCGAAAGCTCGCTGGCCTAAGTGCTCTCTGCGATCCGGCACGCTTCGGGAGTCCACACCACCGGACCTGTCGGGAACAGAAGCGGCACTCGGGCTACGCTTTCCGGAGGAAGGCTGCAGGGTTGGGGCTCCCAATCATCGGGTAGAGAGCGGCGAATCTCGCCTGGGAATCGTGCGCGCTCGGGACGGCTATTACGAAAGCTTTCGGGTTTTCGTTTGGGATTACGTAAAAGAAAGGCGGACTCTTGGCCACTGTACGCATGTCTGTATGCGTGTACCACACATTCGGTTTCACGCTGGAACAGGAAACACGAATGCGCGATGCATTTCGTTCGCGAGTGCTCAGAGCCGTTGGGCCGCCCGGCTTCGCTGACAGCCCAGTCCTATAGTACAGTGGCTAGATTTTTATCCGACAATAATTGTATCGTAAGAACTTGTTGCGAATACAAAGCCCGCTTCGAATGGCGAAACTGTTTTTGTACGCGGAACATCCTGGCGTACGCTGTCGGGGTTTGTGAACGGTAAGCCGTGGTGTCTCGGTTTACTGTATTTACTAGGGGTGTGCGAATATTCGATTGCAATATTTCCTTATTCAATTCAATTTGCGAAGCATATTTGCAGTTGCAATCATTCTAAAACCAAGAAAATTATTAACAAGTATAGAAATCGGCACTCTGAATTAAATATTTCAATCTTTTAAAGTGAAATATTTAACTATGCCGCAGCTCAAGAACGATCGTAGTTGACACTCGAACATGCATCATATATTTTCCCTGTAACCGTTTCTCAAGAACTAAGCAGCATTATAAGGTGACGCTCGGCGCACTACAACGTGGCTGTATCATTTCTTGGAAATAAATACGCTTCGTAACACTGCGTAAAACCAAGTCTAACACTGGTACGACATCTAGACAAACGCTCCTACAACGAACGCTTCTACAACCAAATGTCCTGTCTAGCGAAGGATTTATTACAACCTGGCTATATCGCAAGCACCACGGTGTGTTACCTTTACAACAAATTGCGCTGTATAGCGAAGTATGTCGAAGGCTCCGAGCACATCGTTGCCTCAATTGCGTGTATTGGCAGCTAGTCATATCACAATTTCCGCCAAGGCGCACCTGTAAACACCTAATAATTCGATTAATCTGCCACTTCCCTCTCGAGCTGACTCAAAATATACATGCACGTTCTGTTCAATAGCATTGCCTAGTGTTTTGCGCTCGGAACCATTATGGATATTTCTTCCAGCTAGGCCAACTCACAACTCTGTTCAGTATCAATACAGCGCTGTTCCTTGTGCGTTCATCCCCGTACAAGGGGTCGCTCCCTACCGTCCTGCCTCGAACGCTAATCTACATAACCTCCTATCTGCGAGCAGCCAGAGAAGCAAATAGAATAGGGAGGCAAATGAGATACTCGACAACTGACCTGAGCCGAAACACTGCACCTAAACGCTTTCAGCCCCGATTGGGCCTCAATTGATAAAAAAAAGTAAATCGGTAGAGAAAAAGAAAATGAAGAGAGAAAAGCATGACTGTACGCAGCGATGACATCGAAGGGACACGTTCAATGGGAGACGACGGAGCGAGAACCGAGAGACGCCCACCACCCATCTTGTAGGCACGCTAATGGCCCTGTCATGGCACGTCAACGTATCGGTCCTCCCGTACCGTATGGCTCCTCGCTGCGTGACGCCCCCCCCCCCCCCCCCCACTACCTCCATACCGTCAATTCGGGCGTCACTAGTACGACACACCGCAGTGTTGTGACGCGCGCTGAGTCACGCTATAATGGATGGACCTCCCCCGATGCCCATATGCTAGAAGCAATGAAGCCGACAATGGCAAATTGAAAGTCAGGCCACTCCGTGTATAGTACTGTGTTCCGGTCTGCCGTGTAGTAGAGGCCAGTAGAGCAACAGCGTCACGGAAAACTCGCGCTGTCCCTTGTGCGCTCGCCGAAGACGACTCCAAGGAGATGATGATGATGATGATGATGATGATGACCTTTATAAATGGCTCACACCCACTCTGGGGGATTGGCCAAGAAACGAATAATCTATAGGTAAAAGTGGTCACATGTGAAAATGAATTATAGAAGGTTAGAATATATTATTAATGACTCTAAGGGGAGATCCATAGTCTTCTTCGCTTTCTTCGTAGTCGAGCAAATGCGACAAAAAGTTGGTGGACGCTTGAGCTTCACCTCCAAGAGTAGAACGTGATCGCGTAATCGGAGCCTGTTCGCATCGTCTTCTCAATGCCTAGCCTGGCTTCGATCTCGGTTGACACCTAAACCGTGCCGGAAGGAAAAGAACGTCTGTGCGCCTGTAAATTCACCCTTTCAAACAACTCTAGAATGCCTGCGGCAAGAACGGTTGCGAAGTGCCCACTACGTCATCATTGTTCATTTCGGTAGTCGGCGAGCTACCCACCACGGGTTCGTAAGGCAACACGCGCACCTTGCGCAGCCGCACATGTCGTTGATGTTGTTGTTGACAATGATAGTTAATACGGCCTGCGTGCTTTGTAACTGATGCGTCTTTATACCAAACACTCGTCGCGCAAGTCACATGATTTCACGCCTGCTGTTGATCTACGCTTTCGCCACACAATAATACATGTGTTAATGACACTTCTTGACTACGTGCACTTCATAAGATTCATATTATAATGATGATGATGATGAAAGAACTTTATTAATTAGCAGAAAGATCCCCTTACCCCTTTCAGAAGGAGGGACCCAACCTAGACGTCGGCCATAACCCGTGGGCCCTGGCAGCGTCTTCGACCTGCCGTACTAAGCGTGCTTGTAATTGTAAGTCGGAGCTGAGGAGCGCGGCCTTCCACCCGCGCCGTCCGTGAATTCGCCCCTCGTGGGAGCCTCCGGGCACGCTTAGAGCATGTGGCTCAAGTCCGCCCTGTTATTTCACAATTTACATTTGTCCGAATAAAGTTCCGGCGCGCAGTGGTTCATCGTTACCGGACTCGGGAACGTATGTGTCTGAAGTACGCGCAACGCCACCACCTGTCCTTTGTTCACTGACGCGTGTGCTGGAGGATACATTTTCCTGCTTAGCCAATAATGCTGGGTGATTTGTCTGTATGTGATCATCCTTTCAAATCGCTCATCTTCCTCCCAGCTCGAACACGGCAATCCAAAGGCTCGGTCATATAGTTTCTCTTTAACGTAAATAATATTTAGCACTGGCGGGGCTGTGTGGTAGCACAGCTGCTTGCCACGCAGAATTCCTCGGTTCGATTTCCCCTCGAACCGAATATTTTCTTATTATTTCGTTATTTGGATCTCTCGAATTTTCGCTCACGGGCAACGCTGGTTTTTCGCTCACGACCAAGGACGCCGACACCGACACCGGAATTTCTGCGAGACGCTGTCGCCCTAACAGCAGTGAAAAACAGAAGAGCATCTGGGCTCGACCTCCCTTATCGTTCCAACTCACGGCCCTGTCTGGCCACACTGATTTCGGGAGGGATAGAAAATGTGCAAAGCTTAGCAAAACAGCAAAGACCTGGACTACATAGGTGCCCGTCAGCACCGCTGTCTCTTTAGCATTGCATCTCCAGTGCAAGCTACGCTAACGTTTAGTTAACTTTTTCAGCGGCGGTACGCGCTAAACGCGTTAGCCATCGTCGAAGCCTTCCTCACCGCTGTTTTGCCAGGGCTCCCAACCCCTTGCTTCGACAGGGCATTCAAGCTGGTAGAACGTCTGACGCAAGCAGCGTCAACATCGATAGACTGTCTGATGCAACCAGCGTCAACACCAGCTGATGCAACGAGGCGGGAGTCTTACGCAATCCCCGGCAACTCCGGCGATGCGTCTGACGCAACCGACGGAAATTTCTCCCGCAACGTGCGGCAAGCCCTCTCATCCGCGGATCCGGTTCGGGCCAGCGACCAATGGTGGTTCCTGATTGGGGGCTTCGAACTCCTGGCTGATGCAAGCGATCGCCCAGGGCTATAAAAGAACCAAGCTGCGCGGAGAGAGAGAGACAGCGAGCGAAGAAATCCCGGGTCGTCGTCGCACCTCTGCGCGAGCCCAATAAGCTATCGGCCCCAGCGCCGAATATGTAACGCCTCTGTTTATATGTACATAAACCTTGCCTTAACTCACCGTGGCCTTGATCGCTCCGTCTATCAGCTCTGCGCAGAGGCAGTCGCAAGCTGAGACACCTGTTACCCAACACCGCCTCGTCCTGCCGTCCTCTTTCCCCGCGGAGATTTCGCCTCGCTGCTGCACGCCGCCGCGTGCGATGCGATTTGAGCTTCAGTTTTATTCGTCCGCGAGCGTTGTGACTCGGTACGCTTCCGCATGCACATGTACCGCTCTCTCCTCGGAATCCAACGCTTTCGCGAATGGCGGTAAAGATAAGCGTTCGCGCGGGAAGCTGGGCGCCATGACCACGGCCTATGTACGGTACAGACAATTCTACGTGTCGTCGCAGTGTCTGTCAAGATGTGTGCGAGTGTTCTTTTGTGTTTTATTTCGAAAGCCTTGCCTTAGGCATAGGAATTCGCGGTGTAAAATAAACACGTGCAAATTTGCTTAATGTATAAAATGTAACAGTGAAAAGTAGAATGGTCCGTGGATCGCGTAATCTGTAGTCGAGGGCTAGTATAAACATTACACTTTATTTATTTACTTTTTTTTACGCTCTAAGGCGTTGACAATAACCGGGCAGGAGATGGAGTGAAATAAAAAGATAAAAAATAAAAGCAGCGTTCGCTCTTCTAGCGAGAAGGGGACATGCGGCACTACATATTGCGAATTTTACGTGCTGTTATAATTATTCCTGTTAATGTTATTGTTAACCGAGGGTCCCACTGCAGTCGCTTGACTATGGGACCCTCGTCTGCATACTACTATTTACGAATTTTGTATTTTGAATGAATAAACTGAAACTGAATGTACGGGAAATGTGGTGAGAAGGTAAACAAGAAATCAATAACTATTGATGTTTTGAGTAAGGAGAGGAGGAGAGTGCAGAAAACTTATAACTACTGGAAAAAGGGGAAAGGTAGGGAGTTTCGCGGCCTGTAGTCATGAAGCGCTTTGTATGCTAAAGTACTTTGCAATGTTACGAGCCGGTGAATTCGGACAGCACACACATGTGACTGGTGAAAGTTTCTGGTAAATGAGAGACCATGCTCATCTACACAATCTCCTGCGTTGTGTGCAGAGCAAAAAAAAAAAAAAAATCTGGACGAAACAAAGGAATATACAATGAACACAAACAAGCGCTGACATTCGACTTACACATCCTGTATTTCATCCGTTTTTTTTTTTCTTTCGCTGTGCCCACAATGAATCCATACCAATTGGCCCCGTTAAACCAACTTCAACAATATAGAAGCTCTACCTCGAAGCCGACACCGATTTTCTTATTCAACTTCACGTGTAAAACGAAACAAAAAGAGATCATGTTAGACAAGAATTAAGAAAAATTGAATGAAACACGTTATTTTACTTATGATTGCGGATTATACTCATTCTGAAACTCTGCGTAACACTTGAAGGCGAAAGCCTGTTTTGTACTTTGTAAAGCATTTAGTTATACAATCGGGGACCTGACTTCGTGCAAGACATAACGGGTCGCAGTGTGAGGCACATGCCTTGCGTCACCGTGATGTTCCCGGTCCATTGCATTGCTGCTGTCGATTGCATTTTTGGGAAAGAGTGTACCATGAGCTTAGGTCGGCAAAATAAATGGAAATCACTAAGGCTGATTTCTTAGCGAACCTACGCGACCTTGAGCGTATCTATCCATCTAGCCGCCTATTTGCCTTAGGGCTCGATCGGATTCACACTCACCAAATTTTTTCGGCACCAAAGCTGTTTAGCATGTCGTTCCTTGTGAGTCGATCTGGAAACTATCATCATCATAAAAGTTTTTTTTTATTTCGACCGGACTCACTCGGACTCATATACAGCAAAATTCACCTCAATCACACTCACTTACACTCAGATTCGTCAATATATAATTCAGCCATACTCACTCGGACTCACGTTCACGGGTCGATCTTAGTCTGAGCGAGTCGACTCATGAGCGAGTAACTACCCTACCCTTTGCAGGCATTACAGCGACTACAACAAAGTCGTTACCACGTGCATTGCATCCCACGACATCCTCATCCGCCTTAATTTTAATTGTTGGGGTTTTACGTCACAAAACCGCGATATGATCATGCGACGCCGTATGAGGAGGACTCCGGAAATTTTCACTTCTGGTGTACTTCGTTGCACCTCAATCTAAGTACACGGGCCTATAGCACTTCGCCACTACCGAAATGCGGCCGCTGCGGCCAGGATTCGATACCGCGACCTTGGTGCCAGTAGTCGAGCGCCATTAGCACTAGACCACCGTGGCGGGTGATCCTCATCCGAAACGATGAATTTTATTATCCTATGTGCCTGCAGTATTAACGTTAGCTGACAGAAAGTTAGTCGACTTTCCATTTCTTCTTATGTTGTTGCCTACCATAGTTGCGCCGTTGGGGGCTGATTACAGAGCCATCATCAAGTCAGCTGGAAGGGGATCAAAGACAGTAAATCATTGAACGCGAAGGTGTAACAGCAGAGCATCCGTCATATAAAACACTGGTACATTATCCGGTCCCTTCTTCGAGTATTGTCATTCAAAACACAGATATGTGTACCGAAAGCAATGGCATAAAAGTGCGTATACGACGAGAAAGTTACGATATCAAAGCGATGATTGCACAGCATGTGACACGCCGTGCATACAGAGGCATCGGGTCATGGACAGAGCGCAACATTTTTTTTTAAGGCGAAAGCCTTGGTTGACTCATCAAATGCGAGAAATGACCGTCGGCGGTGGCGTCGTCACGAACGCCAACAATGCAAAAAAGTCAAGTGATCAGAGGTTGCGGCTAGGTGATGTTCGTCTTACGTCATCATGACGCCACATATTGCGGAAATTGTGACGTCATTGCGACGTCGTCACGATGGTACTATGATATCACATAACGTGACGCCACACGATGACGTCATTGCACAAAATCGTTCCTTGGTCAAACGTGGGCCGACCTGGGAGGCAGAGCTGCAAGATCACGTGGGGTTCAGAAGCTGCGATGCCTTCCGATCTTCGAAGGACTGCAAGGACACGTTAGGTGCAGAAAGCTTTCGTGGTGGAAGTTAGGATCAATACAGCCGGTTAAGAAGAAGAAGAAGAAGCAAAAGTAGAAGATGGCTTTCGCCTTCAAGTCGTCTTAGGCGAATGCATTATGCAACCTGGTGGTTTTTGCCGCTTCTTCGTCCAATCAATTAAGGTGATGCTAAGCTTTACCATGCTTACAGTGGGAACACGAAGAACAATCTCAAGGCACCTCAAGACCATCGCTGTGATAAATGCACAGAAGCCTGAAGCACGAACGCCTCATCTGATACGTGCGAGTGAGTTGAAACAACTGATTGAGGGTTTGGTTGCGCCGGCACGGTCACCGAAGCTTGCAACAATCATCACAGTTGTTCTCATAATGCGCTGGCGCCGTGATTCATATGCGTATAGCATCTATAATGTAGTAATTTCCCTCTGAGCTTTGTGCGGATTTGTTCTTGGGGTTAGCTTTCGTTTACATGTTATGATTGTTGATGGATGCATACTGGTAATGTACGAGGTGAGTGGAGGCATCCATGACGCGAATTAACAGCGCTGTGTGATCATGCATAAAGCACAGCGGGTTACGCTAACCATGAACATGTGTGAAGTTTTGTTTACCGGATATTTTATTATTTTGCCCAATCGTCACTGCAATATTGTGTACTTGATTTCTCTTTGCGCTTTGGCTATCAGCTTGTTTCTTTCTTCGCCAGGATTCAATTGCCTAAAAACCTTCACTTGGTCAACTCTTGAGCGCAACTAATTTTCCTTTATGTTTATCTATAGATCAACCTTAAAGCTTTGGCGCGGAAGCAAATGCATCACAATAAAGCCCGATTCAGAAAATAAGCGCGTCGAATACCCACTCCGCGAAGGATACCCTTAAAATGAAATCATGCTGTGATGCATGGGTGGAAGAATGCACTGCGCTAGAAGATAACAAAACGGGGCTGCTAATGGAGTGTTAGCTTCATCAGTGATAATCACTGCCGCCTGTCCTCATTTGCCCTTAAACCTACGCACTGAAGTTCCACGTTTATTCTAATCTAATCTACGCAATTAATTGAAGTACGGGTGTAATCTAATCTAATTGTTTGGAGTAGCAGACGCCTTTCATCCAGACGAAGTGTTAATTATGGACGCATCGGTGCTCTTGGTGGGATCACTTCATCACCACGCCGCCCCGAACATTGCAGCAGTCTTTGAGTTAATAACTTGCCCTTAATCTCTCCGTTGCCTAAGGCGGCGGCTTCGGCGGTCATTCGTCCCTACAGTTTTAGCGCTAACCGTACCATTACTCCACGTTTTCGTCCACTTCATCACCTATGCCTCGAGCAGTGCGCAAGCCCTGTCGGGAAGAGGACTTTACCAAGCAAGCGAAGGCTTGAATCTCACCGACTCGTCAGAATATCGATTATTATTAAATACGAGTGCATATCCGGGTCAGGGATTACTTTATATCTTGGCTCTATCGACCATGACGTGATGTATCCAATAAATACAGATGTTCCTCGCGGAATGGCTGCGTGAGACTTTATTCCTGGCATATCATGTTACAAAAATTATTCGATGATGCAATTTTCAATTGATTGAGTCCTGCTGCGGCGTGCCAGAGCACTACATATTATGCACTGAATAAACGGGCGGGTGGAGGGGGGATGGGACGCTGTGCTTTAGAGTACACGAGAGAAAGCTGCACACGACACCGATACCGAACTCCGTATATGGTCATTATAAATAATGCATTTTTCTTCGACGTGTTTTGTAATTGACACTAATTCGTTCCTCACGATAACCCATATGGTTCTGTCTCTGAGCTCATCATAGCATTATGCGCGTCTACTTAAGTCACGGACTGGAATCCCAGACACGGCATTCCAATCCTAATTGTAATCCTCTTTGTAATCCTAATTCCAATTCTCATTGTAATCTAATACATTTTTGTTATATTTTTTTAATATTTTTTCCTGCAGTTAGCATTTATGCCCTTGAGCAGTTCCAGTTATTGCTAGAATTTCATGTTAACTACTGTGCATGTACATGTCATTTGCCGTTTCCATGCTAATCGCTGTACCGGACTGCTTGTTGTTACTGCCTTGTATTGGGCGTGAGGACATAACGTGGCGCCGCCATGCGGAGGCGTGCGTGTCACGTGCAAGGTTGGATTGCTCCGCCAAGCGCTCTCCCGCTCAGCCTACAGGCGCTTTCGCGTCCTCTTTTTTATTATTTCGTTGTACTCCACTTTGACGAAATAAATTAAATACTGCTGTGGTTTCGTCGCTGACTGTAGGAAATGCGAAATACCTGCCCCGAAAAAAATAATGCCTTCCTCAAATTGACTTAGACACCACCTTGACTACCGGCGCCATCTGCCACGGCCACCGATATGGTACCCACTCTGCCACGGGGGCAAAGCGCGCTGATTTGTGTCGAAATGAAACTAAGCATCTAATGGGCTTTAGCGTGTGTTTGAGGCCAAAAAAAATAAAAACATATTTTAACTGCGAGGAATACGCGCTACGTGACCACCGTGTAACTTCTTTAATTTAGGTTCGCATATTAAAGACGGGTAGCGGCTGACACGAGAAAGAAATGGCGTGAGCAAATTTCCATTCCTCTTTAGTACGCATAGCCTTATGAATCACGATGCAAGCGGTTTCTCCGTATTGTGGGAAGCAGCCAAACATGCTTAGAGCAGGATGCAACCGCAACCTTTCTCAAATTATTGGAGGCAAACGCACAAGATCTCATTGAGAGCCTCATTCAGGGTTGTAGCTAGAGAACATTTTACATGAGCACAAGTTTGTCTACGGCGCGATTTCAATATTTATCTGTTGCTCCTTATTGCGCCAATTATCTACGGTAGTCACAAGGTTCATTTTCACTTGCCATCGAGCCACATCGGGATGAATATTTTCGCAGATTTACTCCTTTCTGCAGTTTGCACAAAGGGGTCAATCGCGATCGAAAAATACGGTCCAGATAGCGCTGGATTGCGATACGAAATGCACCGTGTGCCAGCCGGCCGTATTACCTTGCGCATTTGAATGCACTAGCGTGCTGCAAGGGGCGGCTTACTATGGTCTAGATGGCAATTTTATGCTTATGAAGCGCGAAAAACATGGGGTCGATGCAGAGATATACACTGGACAAGCGCTTGTCCTGTAGGTCTCTGCTTCGTCCCCGTGTGTTTCTTTTTTTTTTTCGTGCTTCGTAACCATGAACCGATTCCAACTAGGTTAAATAGCCGTGTTGCCACTTCTATGTTTCAGTGAAAATACCAGTGCCTAGCATTTACAACTTCATCGATAAGCAGTATGGCACTTCGCGGCCGCTGTTAGACGGTGAATCAAAGCTCGAGGCCAGTGTACCTACTTAGATTTAGGTGCTCGGTAAATAACCCCATGGAGGTGGTCGAAAGTTCCGGAGCCCTCCACTACGGCGTCCCTAGTAATCATACCGTGGGTTTGGGATGTGAAAGCCCAAGAATTACAGAAGGTGAACCAGTGTTCGGAGTTGGCCACGTGGTCGCCTGTAGCGCAACATAAAGAAGAAGTCACACTAGATGGGCTCATTCTACAGGCATCCTTTATAAGCGAGGAACCACATGAGCTGAAAATAAAAATAAAGGAATGTCAGGTGACAGCGGTATTGCTCTTGGAAACCAGGGTAACGGTGAAAGTGAAAGTTGAGGTTAGGCTCGCACTGTGGCACGGAGCAGTATAATGTACCATGCAGCCGATATCATTGACTGCATTGTCCCAGGTTGTGTAGTCTCTAGGTCTCCGCGCACATGACGTGAGAGCGAAAGAGCGCTGTTCAAAGGAAAAAAATGCCAGAAATCGCGGTTTAAAGCAACGCGTTCAACCGCCCGCTTCCCTTCGCCGGAGCAACGTAAGATCACGTGATCCAATCCTGTACGTCACAACAATCGCAGCGCCCTCGTCTGCAGTGGTGGGTCACGCGCCCAAAAGTCTGGTCGTTGGGTACCGTCAAGCTACTTGCGTATCTCTTAACCCAAAGCAAGCATCCAGCATGTACATACTAGACAATATACCTGAATTGAATTGAATTGGGTACTATGTATTTCTAAGCGGTACTATAGTGAAATCCGGAGAATTGATTCAACTACGCAATACGCGAAATCAAATACGGTACACTCAGAGGCGTCAAAGACAGGGAGGAGGGATGGGGTTACCCCCCCCCCCCTAAGGCCAGCGGATACCTCAGCAGCTCCCCTCTGCGTTTGCCTCTTGTTCTAGACATGTAGTATAATTCTGGAAAGAACCACGTACGCACACACTTCCAAATTTTGATGACACTTTTGTATTGGGTATCATATTGGTTATCAACTCGCCAGTTTCACTTGTCGGCTTCATCACTAGAAGCGCACACGCACGAATGCCTTGGCGTGCGAAGGGTGTCAAACACGGCGTTGAACATACGTGCCTGAGAACCACTGACACGAAGATGAGATTCAGTAGAAAGACACAGGTGCACCTGTGCGAATCGCCTGCAGCTATCCATTAGTTTTGGCCGCGAGAACCTTTCACGCAACCACACTGTTCCAGAAAACAGTGACAACGTCAGCAGGATTTGACCCCGGGGAGCTTACTGTTCCACACTGTGACTCCTCCAACCATTTCTCTTGTTTCATTTCTATTTTTACAGATTTTTTTTCTCTCCTGTTTGCGTGATAGCCGTCCTTATGTATTGTTTGAGCTGGTGGTTGCCATGGCAAGCGCAACGAAAGACGCGTACTGCCGGTCGCAAACAGAGCGTGTCGCTCGGGACACGTGCCCTTGACCTCGAGTCGCTCCATACGTCACGCCTATAATGTGCGTGCCTGCGCTCGGCCCGGAAAAAAAGACTTGGCCGGCAAACGGAACCGGCACTTACTGAGGAGTGCCTACAACAATGCGAGCTTCCTTTGTGGGAGCATGGGAACGGAGGTATAGGTGGAGGAGACGCTACGCGTCCAATAATGACCGTTCACCTCGGACTTAAGAATGTAGAAAGACACTCGGACTTAAGAATGTAAATGGCCTTTTAGTACGGATGTAATCAGTGTTGCGAGCTGAGAGAACAGAGACGGAGCGCGACAGTACTGCTAGCAAGAACGACTCTAGTCGATAGATAATAATATAGTCCACGCTCCAAATGTGAAAAATTATACAGCTACGCTAAGAAGAATCTATGCTATATAAGAGACCGGATGTCTGTGAATAGCGGTGACATGAAATGCAGAGCACAACACAAACTGCAGGGTGTTACATGCTTGCGTAATGCGAAGCACGTCGAGAAGTCAGCGGTTTTTTTTTTGTCTTTTTTTTCTAATTTTGCGTGCTGCCCTGAATTCTTTTCGTGATCAAACGATCGTTGGCAGCAGCAAGGGTACAGCAGTGGCCACGGTTGATATTTATCGCGGAGAATTTTTGAAGTCAGTAGGAATGTATGACTCTTAAGCGCACGGCTTTTAAATGGTAGTAGGCGAGATTCGAACAGAAGGTTAAGAGCATGGCAAAGGCACGTGAATGACACGAAAGCTGAAGGTAACAAAAACGTGGCAATCATCAAGCAAAACGGGGATGACAGGAAGTTCGAATTACAGGAATAAAGCGCAAGGACAGACACGCAGTTTAGTATGTATGCATTATGTATGTATGGATGCATGCATGCATGCATGCATGCACGCATGCATGCACGCATGTATGTATGTATGCATGTACGCACAAAATTGATACTGTAGCCAACACACATGCATTGCTAATCAAGTTCATATTGCAGCCATCCCACCCTGTATAACATGTCCGTGTACACCAGTTAAATCACACATTTGCTTTTAACGGAAGTCTATTATATCATGTATTCATGTGGGAGAATTCATCAAATCAAACGTGAGGGGATTCACGTGGGATTCATCAAATCAAGAATGGTGGTCTACCACTATCCATCAAGAGGAAGGTATATAACCATGGGCGTGCGCAGGGTTCCCCATCAGGGGGGGCGAAGGTTCATCACAGCGCCCCCCCCTACTAAGTCAATGTATGGGGCAGATTTTGCGCCCCCCTGTTAGGTGATTAGGGGGGGCGGCCGCCCCCCCTGCCCCCCCTGTGCGCACGCCTATGTATATAATAGCTGCATCTTACCGGTACTTACCTACGGAGCAGAAACATGGAGACTTACAAAGATGGTTCAACTTAAATTGAGGACGACGCAGCGAGCGATGGAAAGGAAAATGATAGGTGTAACCTTAAGATACAGGAAGAGAGCAGAATGGGTCAGGGAACAAGCGGGGGTTAAGGATATCATAGTGGAAATCAAGAAGAAGAAATGGATATGGCCGGGCACGTAGCACGTCGGCAGGATAACCGGTGGTCATTAAGGCTAACTGACTGGATTCCAAGAGATGGCAAACGCGTGAGAGGGAGACAGAAAATTAGGTGGGTAGATGAGATTAAGAAGTTTGTAGGTATAACGTGGCAGCAGAAAGCACAGGACCGGGTTGATTGGCGGAACATGGAAGAGGCATTTGCCCTGCAGTGGGCGTAGACAGGCTGATCATGATGATGATGATGATTATATCATGTTCATGTTATTATGCCGTGTTAGCAAGGTGTTGTATCATGTAGATTTTTCATGCGTCCCTACTGAAACGTTCCGCACGACATTCCAGTAATTCGATACGTTTCCTTACGGACTTCATATATTTTCCATATATTAGCCGTAAATCTCTGTAAGAATTTTACAGAAACATACGGAATTATATGAGTTCTATACAGAATGTTTCAGTGTGGATGACAGCGTTTAAAGACGTCCCTATTTTGTTCAATTTGTTCCTATCTCCGTCGTTTTTTTTTTTTTCATTTTTCCTACATCTATACACTGGCAGCCAGCAATCCGCTACGTATGTAAACGTTGTAGGTTACGTTTTTTTTTACCGTATGCTTGTGTGCGTCTGTGTTTGTGCGTGTGGGTGATTTTACGAGGTTCTCAGTTCTTTACGTCCTCGTTCATTGATCAACACGCCTCACCACTGCTCGCGCGAGGGGGAGGCTCACGCCGAGCTCTAATGGCCGATTTCGCTCGTTCCCGCAACTCAATCATTAATCACTGCCGGCTCACCTATACAACCCCACCGCAACCTAAGCACTCAGTGTGTTTCCTCGCCGCTCGCTTTTAACGGACGTCGGCCCATTACTACGCGATCTGAAGCACGTCCGCCATTCACTTGCACATACACATACACATATACATACACATACACAAAAAGAAAACATCGGCACGTCGGGTGCTTACGCAGCCGTGCGCTGCCCCGAAATCTATTACGCAGAAAACTGCGTGCTGGTGATGCGTAGCAGCTCTGGCTTCATTCTAAAAAGACAGGGCGTGCAAACACGGACACAAGAAAGAAGTCAGGACACCACAAACGCCGACTAACAACTGAAGAGACGCACAACGGCTGAAAAGAAAGAAGGCACGAAAACTTATCTGCGCATGCCCATGCAACAGGCGAACCTACTAATCCGGCACGCGTGGCGGTCTACGTGGAAGATAACTGTTAAGGCATTTGATTTCATCTTTATGCAAGTTAATCGACGCTTGGCTCACGCATGCGCTACCACTATTCTCGATATGCCATGCTTCAATCATCAGGCGCGTTTCTTCATTTCTATGACGGTACAACACTGTGCATTCATCGAATTTCGGCGTGCACTTACAATCTCGACAATGTAAAGATAGATTAGAAGGTGAGCCTCCTGTTAGCGATCTCTTATGTTCCAACAATCTCTGGTTAATGCATCGGCTCGTTTGTCCTACGTAGAAGCGACCGCAGCTGAAAGGGACCTTATACACCACACTCGTACGGCAATCAGTGAATTTGTTCGTGTGTTTTACGAAACAAATATCGGTCCGCTTCTTGTCTTTTACTAGCTAATTCTTCCTCTGCACAGCGGCACAAATCTTACCTAGCTTATTGGCCGCCGTGAAAACAACATTAACGCCGTATCTACTTCCTACTTTCTTAAGCCTGTGAGATACGCAATGAATGTACGGTATACCTACGACACGTTTCTTCCTATCGCTTTCTGCAACCATGCTTGGACTTAACACAATAGACTTCTTTAGACGTTCAGCAACCGTGGCCACTGCATCACGAGGATACCCTACATCTAAAAGACGCGTAACCTGCGCGTTAAAGCTATCACTCAGTTTGTGCTCACACGACTTGGTGAGGGCTGATTTAAGGCAAGACATGGCGATGCCGTTTTTTACAACCTTCGAGTGCTTCGACGAAAAATTTAGCAGCGGTTTCGAAGATCTAGGAGAATACTGCCAGCACACGTGGTTCTTCTGGAACGTCAAGGAAATGTCCAGAAATTGTATTCTATCATTCTGAGGCACCTCCTTAGTAAAGCTCAGCCCACCTCCATTTAATTCAAATTTTTCGCTCACGGAAGTTACCACCTTTTCAAAGTCCTCACCACTACAAAAGATCAAGTAATCGTCCACATAACGAAAAACCTTAATAACCGAATTACCTAAGGCGCCTTCCAAAAGATTGTCAATCTTGCTAAGGTATAAATCACTAAGAACCGGAGCAACCTTAGAACCAATACATATCCCTGATTTCTGCACATAAACGCCTTCCTTCCAACCTACAAGCGTCGACTTTAAATACATGGAAAGGAGTTCTAGAAATGCCCCGGTAGAAACACCACATTTATCGGTGAAAACCGTACGAGTGTAGTGTATAAGGTCCCTTTCAGCTGCGGTCGCTTCTACGTAGGACAAACGAGCCGATGCATTAACCAGAGATTGTTGGAACATAAGAGATCGCTAACAGGAGGCTCACCTTCTAATCTATCTTTACATTGTCGAGATTGTAAGTGCACGCCGAAATTCGATGAATGCACAGTGTTGAACCGTCATAGAAATGAAGAAACGCGCCTGATGATTGAAGCATGGCATATCGAGAATAGTGGTAGCGCATGCGTGAGCCAACCGTCGATTAACTTGCATAAAGATGAAATCAAATGCCTTAACAGTTATCTTCCACGTAGACCGCCACGCGTGCCGGATTAGTAGGTTCGCCTGTTGCATGGGCATGCGCAGATAAGTTTTCGTGCCTTCTTTCTTTTCAGCCGTTGTGCGTCTCTTCAGTTGTTAGTCGGCGTTTGTGGTATCCTGACTTCTTTCTTGTGTCCGTGTTTGCACGCCCTGTCTTTTTAGAATGAATACTTACCAACTAGCTCAGCTCTCTGTTATTCTAAGCTCTGGCTTCGTTCGGTCGGCACGGGACCATCGTTCGTTGCTTGTTAATTCTGTGTCTATTCACACCGGCCCACTCGAGCTTCGTACGGAAATGTGTGGTCGCGACTCTCACCACTTATTTCTATTTTTAGCCATACATATTTTTTTAAAGAAGTGGGAAGCTATTATGATTATTTGATCGGAGTACAGAAACACACCAGGACACAGAGATAAGCAGAAAGAGCAAGCTGCCATCTCCCACCTCGAGGGGCACAACGCCTGCGTACTCTTTAGGGAGGAAGGGAGAGATGGAGGAAATGAAGATAGGAGGGTTGAATTAGGAAAGAAGGTGGAAAGTTTGCTTTGTAAAGGCGTTTATTGACGGCGGGATTGACGGCGACTATGCACAGCGACGACAGTCACGACGGAGCGCAGACTCGCAGACTCTTACGAGCACGAGCACGAGGGGCGTGCTCTCCGAGAAGAGGCGAAGAGGGCAACCCACTAGAAGGCGCTCGAGAGGTTGACCCATTACAGCGTACCAATGCTTCTCTATAATTACCCCGGGTGCGAAAAGGGAGCCACCTGGCGACCTAACAGCTGGTCACTATGAGCGGGTCATAGTAGGGCTTGAGGCGCTCCACGTTGACAATGTCACGCCCGCGACGGCGCATGTCCGAAGATGGTTCAATGGGTCCAATCAGGTAGTTGACCGGGGATGTGCATTCGACGACATGGTAGGGGCCTTCGTATTTGGGAGTAGTTTGGAAGACAGGCCGGTTGCAGTGGCAGGGACGGAGAGCCATACGAGCGCTCCAGGGAGGAACGTGGGCGGAGAAGTGTTGGTGTCACCGCGAATGCTCTTCTGCCGCTCTTAGTCATGCGTAGTAAATGTCTTGGCAAGCTCGCGACACTCCTCAGCAAGTCTGGCTGTGGCAGAAATGGGCGCACACTCTGATCGATCCGGCTTGTATGGAAGGGTTGTGTCGATTGTGTGCGACGGGTGCCTGCCGTACAATAAGAAAAAGGGTGAGAAACGAGTGGTGCTTTGAGGGGCGGTATTGTAGGCGTAGGTGACGAAAGGCAGAATGGCATCCCAATTTGTGTGATCGGCGGCGACGTACATCGAGAGCATGTCGCCGAGCGTTCGGTTAAAGCGCTCGGTGAGCCCATTCGTCTGTGGGTGGTGAGCAGTAGTTTTGCAATGGACGACGTTGCACTCTGTGAGGATGGCTTCGACGACTTCCGACAAGAAGACACGGCCTCGATCACTGAGCAGCTCCTGGGGTGGACCGTGGCGCAGCATGAAACGGTGGAGCAGGAAAGAGGCCACATCGCGCGCTAAAGCCGCTGGGAGGGCGGCAATTTCGGCGTATCGCGTAAGGTGGTCTACAGCGACGATGGCCCAGCGGTTACCAGCCGACGTCAAAGGAAGTGGCCCATACAAGTAGATTCCAACGCGCCCAAACGACCGGTCAGGGCAAGGTAAAGGTTGCAGACCTGCTGGTGACTGGTGCTTTGAAGTCTTACGGCGCTGACATTCGATGTAGGAGCGAACGAACTTCTGCACGTAGCGGTACATCCCTCGCCTAAAGTACCATTGGCGAATTCGATGGCATGTTTGCGATACCCCAGAGTGTGCACACTGCGGATCAGCGTGGAACGATTCGCATATGTCAGAACGCAGACTGCGGGGTATTACTAGTAGCCACTGGCGGCCGTCGGCGATGTAATTGCGTCGGTGAAGGAGGTCGTCGCGAATGGCGAAATGGTGGGCTTGACGACGAAACGCCAGAGTGGATGGTGTTGCATTTTGATCAGTGACGAAGTCTATCAGTGAAGCGATCCATTGATCCTTGCGCTGTTCGGTAGCGATGGTGTGAATGCCGATGGAAGGAACGGCATTGTGAGACATTGAGCTGTAGGTATTGTCGTCAGGCAGGGGGGGGGGGGGGGCGCGAGAGTGCGTCGGCGTCAGCATGCTGGCGTCCGTTGCGGTACAGCACGCGGATATCGTAGTCCTGTAGGCGAAGTGCCCAGCGGGTGAGGCGGCCTGATGGATCTTTCAGTGATGACCACCAGCATAGTGCATGATGGTCGGTGGTGACATCAAATGGGCGACCATACAAATAAGGGCGGAACTTCATAAGGGCCCAGATGATCGCCAGGCATTCCTTTTCGGTGACAGTGTAATTGGTCTCGGCTTTGGTAAGCGTACGACTTGCATATGCCACGACATATTCAGGGAACCCTGGTTTGCGCTGCGCAAGGACAGCGCCATGGCCAACACCGCTGGCGTCTGTGTGTACCTCTGTAGGGGCCGTAGGGTCGTAGTGGCGTAGTATGGGAGGCGGCGTCAACAAACGACGGAGCTTTGCGAAAGCGTCGTCGCACTCTGACGATCACGAATTGAGTGGCCCATTACTTCCGAGGAGCTTCGTCAGTGGCGATATGATAGTCGCGAAATTTCGAATGAAGCGTCGAAAGTAGGAACACGGTCCTACGAAGCTGCGCAGTTCTTTGCGGACGTAGGTTTGGGCAACTCGGTCACTGCCCGAAGCTTGGCTGGAACGGGGAGAATTCCGTCCTCGGACACGACGTAGCCGAGGATTGTCAGCTGCCGTGCTGCAAATCGGCACTTCTTAAGATTCAGTTGCAGACCGGCGTCGCTCAAACGCGTCAAAACATGCCGTAGGCGTTGAAGATGCGTAGAGAAGTCCGGAGCGAAAACGACGACGTCGTCGAGGTAGCAAAAGCATGTGTGCCATTTCAGGTTGCGCAGAACGGTATCCATCATGCGCTCATAGGTGGCGGGCGCGTTACACAGTTCAAACGGCATGGCGTTGAATTCGTACAAGCCGTCGGGCATGACAAAGCGGTCTTCGGTCGAGCGTCATCAGCAAATAGGTACTTCCCAGTACCCTGAGCGCTAATCGAGAGATGAAAAGAATTCTGCTCCTTGCAGGCTGTCAATCGCGTCGTCTATTCGCTGTAGTGGACACACGTCCTTACGAGTGATCTTGTTGAGTCGTCGGTAGTCCACACAGAACCGTCCTTCTTCGCAACAAGAACACCAGGCGCTGTTAGAGGGTCGAATTACGTCGCGTCGAAGCATGTCGTCGACTTCGCTCGTTGATTACACGGCGTTCTGTGGGAGATATGCGATATGGACGTTGCCGTAGTGGCGGCTGGGCGCCAGTGTCGATGCGATGCGTAACGGCGGACGTGCGGCCGAGAGAAGTTTGAGCAACATCTAAAGAAGAGCGAAATTCTTCCAACAGGCCCAGGAGCTGTGAACGCTGGACTGGAGTAAGGTTGTCAGCAATGGAGGACCCAAATACATCAGCGGGTGATGAACCAGACATGGAAACAGCACCGAGCGTACTGGAACTTTGGCAGTGCATTTCATCTGGTTCGTCCATAACTTGTGCGTCTTCGAGGGGTTCCACGCTGCCGACACATTCCCCTTGCACCAACGTGACACTGTACGGGGATGGATTGATAACAAAAATAGAGGTGCTGCCCTGAGTGACTTGCATGGTCGCGAAAGGCACCAGCAAGCTTTTCCTCGTGCAAGCACGGTCAGATGGCGAGAGGAGTGTAACGGTGTCAGAGAGACTGGCGCATTAGACTTACACCGCCGTTGATGAGTTTGCAGGCACCTTGGTGTCGTCTTTGACGAGTACCTTGGTCGCAGTCGATGGACTGTCCGCTGGCGTCAAATCTGGGAATGGTGAGAGTTCTGTTTCGGCTGGTGCGCAACGAATTATGGCGTCGTGGCGTCAGAGAAACTCCCATACTATGACGACGTCGTGAGAGCAGGCGGAATTATAATCAATTCGACGGCGCATAGAGCATCCTTAATCATGACGCGGGCTGTGCACACCGCTGTAGGGTGAATACTTTGGGCGCTGGCTGTACGGAGGGAGAGCCCGGAAAGTGGCGTCGTCACTTTTCGCAGTAATCGGCTAAATTTGGCGTCCATAACGGATATGGCGGCTCCAGTGCCGATAAGGGCAGATGCGCGAACACCGTCCACAAACACGTCTATCACGTTCGATGGTCTTCGCTGAGGGCTTTCGCAGTGCGATAGCGTCGCAGCCCTTGCCTCGTGGACTGCAACGACTAGTTTTCCTGGTCGCCTGAGACCGGACGTGGCCGCATCGGCGACAGTGAGCAACGTCGTGGGGACGGTGAACGGCGGGTAGATGAGGCGGGGCGGGACGTCGGTGACATAGGCAGCGCTTGGTCATAATAAGGGCGACTTGATGGGCTGGTGAGGGTTCATGCGTCCCGAGGCGGCTGCACGCGATTGCACGCAAAGCAGATGGGGCGGTTGTCGGAAGTGTGCCATCGGCTCGCGGGTCCCATCCATGTCGCAGAACGGGATGGACGAGGCGGCTGCTGATATGAGTGCATTGTGGGCAGCAGTCGGGGACTGAGGATGACGTCGACGTATGTAGGCTGCACAGCCGCGTCGAAGGCCTGGGGTCTGACGAAGACTTCGGCGTAACTTGGCCAGCCACAGGAATCGCTTGGGGCGGCCTGGCTACAGCTTGCGCGTAGCTTAGTGGCGCAGGCATTGGAGGCGGCTGGTGGTATTCAGGAATGATCTCCGCGATTTCTTGTTGAATCGCTCGGCGGAGGGGAGGCAGAAGTGTAGTTGGCGGCTGGCCAACATGCTGCGGTGGAGCGAAAGCCAGTAGAGAGACCTGGCGGGCAATTTCCTCGCGCACGAACGACTTGATTTCGGCGAGCAAGGTGGAGTGGTCAGAAATGGCCGACAGGCCCGCGATATCGGCATCGCGTGATGGCGGTCGACGGGTCATCAAGCGCTGCCGGCGCCGCTCCTCGGCTTTCTTGCACAAGTCAAGAATGTCTTCAGTGTAGCTCGTGAAGGATTCACCTGCCTGCTGAGCTCGTTCACGTAAACGCTGTTCGGCTTGCAGCTTACGAACGGCAGGGCGGCCGAACACGTCGACGATGGCGGTCTTGAAATCAGACCACGTCGGGCAATCGGATGCATGGTTGTTGTACCACATGCCTGCCTTACCCGCGAGGCAGAAAACCAAGTTGCTCAGCTTTCCTGCTTCGTCCCATTTATTGGGGACACTCACCCGTTCATAAATCGCGAGCCAGTCCTCCACGTCGGTGCCATCCGCGCCGGTGAAGACACGAAGGTCGCGGATTCGGGGGACACCAGGACGAGCGGTCGGTGCAGGAGGCGGCGTTTGCTGAGCGGCGTCTTGCGACATGGTAGGTGGCACGCTACGGAATCGAAGCTCCAGGGGCATCGAATGGAGACGGAAGTTGTGACGGTACAGCACTCTCCACCAATTTGTAAAGGCGTTTATTGACGGCGGGATTGACGGCGACGATGCACAGCGACGACAGTCACGACAGAGCGCAGACTCGCAGACTCTCACGAGCACGAGGGGCGTACTCTCCGAGAAGAGGCGAAGAGGACCACCCACTACAAGGCGCTCGAGAGGTCGACCCATTACAGCGTACCAATGCTTCTCTACAGCGTTTATTGAAGTATTTCATATCCTCTAAAAGTATTATCAAAGCACCCGCCGCCCTCCATTTAAACTAAGCCGCGTGCGAACGCTGAACTTCTTTTTAGGAATTTAAATTGTTGCTTGTTTTATGGATATACACCATAGAGATTATTATGTCATACGATATCAGCAGGAATTGTGATACATTCATGCGGTCACGTAAGCCTTTATCTAAAGGAATATAGGAATATCTGACCCCGAAATGTACTAGCTACAAAACAAAACAAAACAAAAGAAGGAGTACCGATACGTCCCTTCGAAACTTCGCTTGCCTATCAACTTCCAAGGAATTTTCAGTTAAGAGATGGAGCTCTGCGAAGTAATCGCAGACAGCGCCCACGAGTCTCGAGAAGGCCAACACGAGTGACTTTCAAGAAAATCTCGTTTCTTCAGGGCAGCTGCGTTTGGTAATCTCAGGACGCGGCTTCAACTCCCCAAAGGAGCGCACCTTGTACACTTCTGGAACTTCAAGGTCTTATAATGCGTCGACTTAAAAAAAGAAAAACAAAAAGAAAACTTAGCGAATTTGTTCTGAATAAGAGAAAACAAACAAACCCGTACCCACTTCCACAGCCGGAGGCAAACTCGGGGCGAGCCAACCGGTTCCCTGGCTCCCTAAACATGCACGAGCCGGGGATCGAGAAACGTTTATGTCTCACAGAGAGCTACGTACACGCAGCATGACTCACACACGCACGTACGGCAAGGGATTACGGCGTGGGACTCTGTGGAGCCGCAGAAACGCCGGGAATGTTTGGCTGCTCTAATCCGGCTTTATGGAGGGCGTCGCGACGTGCCTCGAGGCCCTGCGCTCGTTTGCCCAGTTCCTCGGTGACGCGTTTGTATCGGGACTGCGACTGTACGGTGCGTGCGGGGGAGAGGCCGCGCTTCGTGCCAATTACACGGTACTCCCGAAAGCAAGGACACCTTATGTACGGGCCTGCACTTAGCTTCTCGGGCTGCCGTGCCCGTACGCTGGGACGCTGGCCCTAGCGGGCGTACCCGGCTTTTATGGGCACTCTGAAGTCACGACGAAGCACATCCACACGTTCCGAGCTCCGCCCCTCCATCGTCTTTGTAGGGTATATAAAAATATATTTGTTTTTCTTTGAACCTTACGCGAGGAAAGTATACGCTCCTACAATCGCGCGACCAGTCCGGGATTTCGGGGAGTCAGGCTTGGTAGCTTAGTAAAGTTTGTTCCAGAACGAGGTCTTAATGACTTTTGGTGGTCTAAATGCACTGCCCGATTAATCCCCCTGATTACCGGTACTTCGGAGTTCGTAAGCTGATCCCTTCGTGTAATCCGCCGCTCGGCCAATTCATGTGTGGCAGTCAATTTCGAATCCCTAACACGAAATTCGTCATTGAGTGCCGCATCATTTTATAGGCCTCGATGAGGTCCCTCCAAGTCCCGGGGCTCAAGCTCGCCTCAGCTAGCGTGCCGCAGTCACGAATTTTAATCTCCCTCAAGAGCCGGAACACTGAAGAAGATTGCAGAAGGAGGACGAAGGAGAGGAATGAGAGGGAGGGAGGTCAACCAGACGCGCGTCTGGTTTGCTACCCTACACTGGGGGAAGGGATGAAGGGATCAAACCAAAGAAGAGGGAAGAAAACGCTGTCAGGACACATGTTCGCCTGTCCATCACACGTCTACAAGCGATCGCTTAACGCAGTCGATTTTAAAAACATTGTCAAGATTGGAGCAGTGGAAAGGGGCGGGGGCTTGTGTTCGTACAAAATGTGAGTGAAAACGCCATTGGATTATCGCCTTCTCTAATGATATGCTCGGCGCCAGGATTGGCTGACATTTTGTCCTACGGATAATGCTAGCCTAAGACCTTTCTTGTGAACTTGCGCCTTCATTATGCAGTTATAATAGGAGCGTTGTACGGCACACAGCCCAAGATTCCCCTATTGTTTTTCGTTTTTCCTTGAGATGTAATCGTAATTACCAAGGGAATTAAAATTAACACACCGCATAGATTGAACCTTGCCAAGTAGGCACCAGCCCATCCACTCGTAAGTGTAGTATCGAAGTAAAGCTACATCTGACGTCATCCGTTCTTTTCACAGCTGACAGGGCCACGCTACGTCTGGACCACGTGACCTGGCATCTGCAGGGTCTCACATTCAACAAAAGAGAAGGTAAGCTCATTAATTTATCATCTTTTTTGTTAAATAAAGGCTTCAAATATGAAGCTCTTCGAAACATGCGCGTATTGCTTTAACAAAGAAAACACGAAAAAAAGCCCTGTTCTAAGTGTCGTTTGGCCCCTATCACATCTTTTAGTCAGGGTTGCCGTTTGTGGCACCTATGCACCAAATTGACTACTTTACGGCACCGTGTCGCCACAGAAATTTCAGGCTGGCGCCATGGCTATTTTTTTTCTGGCATCTTTTAACTTCTGTTTTGGCGCATTAAGTAGCCATTTTCAGTTTATTTGCTGATCAAACACGTCATTTCCAAAGCTGTTCTGTCATATCAGCCGATGCGCGTACGGGTCCTCCCCCACCAGCAGACTGGTGCGCACCGAGGCACCCCAACGCAACGCACGGAACGCCTGCAAGTGCGAAGTGGCGAAGTCGCATGCATGTTGGCAAACGTGTGACTAGCACGCTGCCCACACTGCCCGCCATCTATACTGATGCTACGCGCAAGTTTCTAATTATGATGCCCAGCGCGTGTTGCCGTGTGAAATTGACAAAAACAGAGATCCACGAGAAAATGAGGCTGGACTGTTAATCTTAACCATATTTGACCATTTGAATCTGGATTGGTATTATGTAACCTCTACTAATCAATCAATTTGCGATTTTAAGGGAAAACTGCTTCAATGTTTAATGTTCACACTGACCTGTTGGCTGGAATGTTCCAAAATTACTCTGTATGTGGCCAGAGCCATTCTACATAAACTATATGCATGACGCACCAAATTGATTATAATTCATTCTTTTGTTTGCAGCTCATTTGTGGCTTGAAAAGAAAGCAACAGGGAAAAGCTGTGCTCTTATTTCTAATGTCTTCCTTATCCCAAATTGCATTATTTATTGTTCAGTAATAAGAGTTTCACTCATAATACCGCTTCTGTTCAATTTCGGTATAAATTTGGCGAAGAAATTAAGTGACAAAGCTACTATTTGCTATTTGATGGCGTTCATTTTGCTGACGTATTTCCGTGAGTGAAATGCGTCATGAAAATCTTGGCGGACCTCGGCATAAAACACTTTCGTGTTAAAAAAACATGGATTCCTTTATTTTAATTGTTAACGATGCCGGGTTCGCCAAAGGTATCAAAAAGATATTTGTCTCTGCCAGAGTTTCATCTCCAAGGTCGCTGCTCATCCTTTTCTACTTAATTTAAATTCCTTTCGCTAGTCAGAATGACAACCATCACTTTACTTTCTTCCACGTGAAATAAATATGTTTTCGTGCCTGCGATGCTTACAGACCCTTAGTTTGTTTTCTCATTTTCTTCTGGTAAACACTTCTATATGCTGGGGCTTGGGGCGTGGCATTCTTTTCTCGATGATATTTTAAAAAGAAAATAAAACCACCACTGCGACCGAGATTCTGTCCTAAAAGCGAACAGCAAAGCTTTAACTTGGGCAAGTTGGTACGGCATTCTGAGGTCGTTGCGCTTAGCAAAATGCACAAAAAACTAACGAAGAAAATTTGGCAGATCCCACGCGTTGTGGGAATCGGTTTCATGCGAAGAAGTCAGCGAGTACTTCTATGCTGTATTTTATGGCCTTGGGGCAAGCGTTACGAGGTGGATAGACGTGTTTTTGTAAGTGTAGTAGCTGTGTGCACATCGCGGGATTACCAGGCACGTCGACAACACAGGCGTTTAAAGGGTAACTTATTGTGTCACGTAACGTCAGCACTCACGTTAGGAAACATACGTCAGTATTATCGAAACTAAGTGCAACTTATAGTTCAATCATATGAATATCATTGTAACTTTCGTTAATGTATTCCTCCAATCGAAAAATTCTTACTCGGGCGAGGTCTAATGATGTCACCAGAAAAATGCGCCGCCGTTGCTTTTACGAGGCGTGATGTTTCGCGCTATACGTTAAAGGTAGCGAATTCTCCCATTCGGTATGTGCAAAGTCACAAGTTTCTGGGAGTGACAATCGACAGGCTAATGACATGGACGCCCCAAGTTCGAATACTAAAGGAAAAAGTTGCATCATATGCGAGCATCTTCCGCATGTTATCAAGCAACGCCGGGGGCTGCTCCGTAAGTGCCCTGCTGCGAATGTATACGGCTCTCTGTGAAGGTCTTCTAAGATACAGCCTTCCTGCGTTACATGGCATTTCACAAACCAACATACAAGCGCTGACTGGAGCTCAAGCGAAAGCCCTGAGAGTGTGCCTTGGCCTACCAAAAAACACATCAAGTATTGGAACCCTTGCCGAAAGCAGACGCCTATCAGCTGCAGTGCTTCTGCAGCAGGAGTTTCTTCGAGTTCACTTGCGTTATGCCACCAGAATGCCGGGTCATCCGCTTGCTTCAGACAGCAGTCTTGTGGTGCGGAGCTTGCTTCCGCTGCATTATGAAAGCGCATCAATGCCTACAGAGCCATCGTGGAAAATTCCTTCGTGGTCAATAATCACTTTTGTGCCTGGGTTCAAGAACAAGAGACGTACACCCGGACCAGCGCTAACATATTTCACCCTACAGCACGTGGAAAATAATTACAGGGCTCACCGTCATATTTACACTGATGGCTCTGTTACACCTACATCGTCTGCAATTGGTGTCTGGATTCCATCTGCCAATGTCACCATCTCTGCCACTCTTAGTCACCGCACTTCATCTACAGCGACTGAACTGGCTGCACTACGGGCTGCATTTAATTACATTGTAGATCAGACAGCTGAGTCTTGGGTCATCTTCACCGACTCAAGAGCGGCGCTGCAGTCTCTGAAGTCCCCAAGCACGCAAGACCAACTCGTCATGGACATCAAATATCTATGCAACAAAGCCTGTGACCTCCATCACCGCATTGCTCTGCAGTGGATACCTGCCCACTGTGGAATACAAGGCAACGTCCATGCTGATGACGCTGCCAAAGCTGGACATGACGCCTCGAGAGAAATCATCAAGATACCTTTCTCGAGAAAAGATGCCGCGACAATCGTATCGGCACACGCTTGGCGGCTCCAGCGATCCCTCTGGACAGATGCTAATCACCAGTATGGACCACTTTACAAGATTGACCCATCGTGTAACTTTGATATGCCGCGAGACCTAAACAGGCAAGATGAAACATGCTTGCACCGCATCAGACTGAACGTCGCATACACCAACTACTTCAGGAGCAAGATTAAGCTGTCGGACTCACCAATGTGCGTCCAATGCAACGTCCAAGAAGATTTACATCATGTTCTTTGTGAATGCAAGCGATATGCATCAGAGAGACAGTCTCTGAAGGCAGCCTTGCATCTTCAACGGGGATCGTGCTTAGAGTTGCGACATGTTCTGGGCCCATGGCAAAGCAGCACCTGTGCGCTACGTGCCACGAAAGCGCTGTTGAATTTCTTGCGGGCCACGAGCCTGAACCAAACTTTGTAAACTTGTGTGACTGTATGTGTTATGTGGTTATCACTGTATATATCATAATCGTCACCCAGCACCTGGAGTAGCATGTCAGGCGAACAGCCAGGCAAACATCTCCAGCTTCATTAAAAGGTTTATCTATCTCTATCTCCTCCTTGTAAACTTGGATAGCCACCACCACAAGCACAATTGACGTCGCCCCGACATTACGCCTGCACAGGCGGTTCTTCCAAACCGGTTTCCAGACCTCAGCGTGGCTCTGTGGTGGTATAGCTGACTGCCACGCAGAATCCTAAGGTTCGATTCCCGCTGGGATCCCAATTTTTATTCTTTCCATTCGTCGGGTCAAACGCTGCCGATGTTGGCTTTTCTTAACGCTTTCTCATTTAAATTACGAATGTCTATTCTCGTCGTTCTTGGGCAGATATAAACTGTCAATCACCTGTGGCGCATAACCGTGCACCGTGGCCCGTGGCAACCGGGTATGTGCCACACGTGTCTAAAGGAAGGCGTTTTCATGATATTCATGTCATGACCCGACAGTCATATTCGCCAAACACTAGTGAGTAATAGCTAAGCGGCTCAGCGGAACAGCGGGCCCAGCGGAAGAGCGGAGAGATCAGCGGAGCGCGAGAAGAAAGGAAGAGTAATAGCTAAGCGGCCTAGCGTCGCCCCGCTCGTTGAACGTAGAACGCACCTCGCGTTCCGCTGTGGAGTCAGTTGAGCGTAGCGTGAAGGTGCGTCCATTAGGTTTCGCCGTCGTTTTGCAGCCAAGCTGACCGCGTCTCGACAAGACGCGCTTGCGAAAAACGCGAAATGTATGCAGTTCTCTGCACGTCTGTGAACACGCGATCAAATGTAATCTGTACGGAAAAGATGTCAAAGTAGCACCTATACTTTCTCAAGTTTCTTGTGTCTTCTTGTCTCCAATTTCGAAATAAAAAAATCAACACGAGCTTTAGGTCATCTCCACTTTAGGTCATCTCCAAATGCCCTCGTCTTCAGAGGTCTTCTTATGTTGAAAATCAGCGATCATGAGAGCACCCTGACGTATGCGGATAGATAGATAGATAGATAGATAGATAGATAGATAGATAGATAGATAGATAGATAGATAGATAGATAGATAGATAGATAGATAGATAGATAGATAGATAGATAGATAGATAGATAGATAGATAGATAGATAGATAGATAGATAGATAGATAGATAGATAGATAGATAGATAGATAGATAGATAGAAACGCTCAAATTGCCAAAGGTTCGCTAAGAAATGCTTCGCATTTAAAAGGGGACAGGACAAGTGGTGCACAACTACTTGTCCTGTCTAAAAGCGAAGCCCGGCCTTTGCTTTTACCCTAGTTCGGAGGAGCGTGGCGGTAGGTGTAGCCAGGTGGGGGAGGGGGGGGGGGAGGTTACCGTCTCTTACAATATTATTTTGCTTCCATATGCACGTACAGAGGGGATGGAAAGAAACGCTAACAGCGCGACGCGCTGTAATGTTCCTGCCCCGCCACCCTCCGAAAGCTTTGTGCACCTAGCGTGGTTTTGCACTGCCTCAAAGATAGGAGGCACCTCAACTGGCTTTGCACTACCTCTGCGATCGGCCCCCCTTTGACCAAACTACGATATCATGGGACGGCGGCATCTTGTGACCTTGCGTCACGTGACGAGACGTCACGGCAAATTTTGTGCCGTCATGATAATGTCACAGATCTTGGCGATGTGTTGCGTCATTGCGACGTAATCACGTTATGATGACTTTTTTGCAACACTCGTTCCCGAAGTCGCAGGATGCAAGGCGCCGCCGGTCAAATTTCGCGCTTTATGAGGCATCTAAGGCTTTCGTCTTAATAAATGGGAACGATTATGCTGTTATGCACTCTAGAATGGGAGAGGGAGAGTCGAGTTCCACCTTAACGAGAAACGAGAACATTTTGTACAATACTACGGGAGAGCCCGCCGAGTCATTTGAGTAACTCAGGTGGATCGCTGGTTGGCGTCGTTTACGGTCAGAACTAGGGCGGTATGTGATCGTGACGTGACGCGAGGATCAGCGGGCAGCTTCTGGGAAACCAAAGTATATGGGTTCCGGGGGAAGTATGGTTGCAAAGCTGAAACTTAAAGGAATTTATGGAAGGGCACCACCAGAAGTGGGGCCTGCGTCTTAACGCAAAGCTGACAAGTCCTGGGGTGCAGCCTCACTGGCGACTACAGCCAGCAATGCATTCCCTCACCAGAGCAGGATTGCCCACCCTTGTGTAGTACTTGGCCACCACCTCCAACATGAATACACCAATTAACCCTCGGCCCTCAGTCCCCAGCGGATGTGAAGCAACTGACCAAGGCGGCGGTCAGACCTGCGACGCAGCAGAGGGTTCAGGAATCTCTGGGTCCGGAGAGGCCGCCATTGGAATCTGAACGTGGCAACGTATAACGCTCGAACTTTATCTAGTGAGGCGAGTCAGTCTAGCTGTACTATTCGAGGAATTAGAGGGTGTTAAATGGGACGTAATAGGACTCAGTGAGGTTAGGAGGCCACAGGAGGCTTATACAGTGCTGAAGAACGGACACGTCCTATGCTATCGTGGCTTAGCTGACAGAAGAGAACTAGGAGTGGGGTTCCTTATTCATAAAAATATAGTTGGCAATATAGAGGAATACTATAGCAATAATGAGAGGGTGATATGTATCGTAATTAAGTTTAATAAGAGGTACAAGATGAAGGTGGTACAGGCATACGCGCCTACATCCAGCCATGATGATCAACTGGTTGAACGCTGCTACGAAGACGTAGAATCGGCAATGAGGAAGGTAAAGACACAGTAAACTGTACTGATGGGCAACTTTAATGCAAAGGTAGACAAGAAGCAGGCTGGAGATATGCATTTGGGGAATATGGCATCGGCTCTAGAAGCGCCAGAGGGGAGTTACTAGTAGAGTTCGCAGAACGCAATAATTTACGGATCCTGAATACCTTCTACAGTAAACGAGCTACTCGTAAGTGGACGTGGAGGAGTCCTAATGGCGAAACTAAAAATGAAATAGACTTCATAATGTGTGACCTCCCGGGCATTGTACAGGATGTGTAAGTAGTTAACAAGATCCGATGCAGTGACCATAGAATGGTAAGATCTAGAATTCAACTAGACATGAGGAATGAACGGCAGAAACTGGTACGCAAGAAGCCGATTAATGAACTAGCTCTGAGAGGGAAAGTACAGGAATTCAGAGTTTCACTTCAGAATAGGTACGCGGCTTTAGCCGAGGAAACAGGCCTCAGCGTTGACGCAATGAATGATAATCTGACTAGTATCATTAAGGAGTGTGCAGTGGAAGTCGGGGTACAGTCGTTAGACAGGACACTGATAAGCTATCCCAAGAGACGGAAAACCTCATTAAGAAACGTCAAGCCATGAAAGCCTCAAATGCAACAGACAATATAGAGCTGGCGGAGCTTTCGAAGTTAATCAATAGGCGTAAAATAGCCTACGTAAGAAAGTATAATATGGAGAGAATTAAGCATGCTCTAAAGAACGGAAGAAGCCTCAAAGCTATGAAGACAAAACTGTGCATAGGCAAAAATCAGATGTATGCATTAAGGGACAAGGAAGGCAAGGTCACAACCAATAGGGATCGAATAGTTGAGGTAGCGGAAGAGTTCTACAGAGATCTGTACAGAAGCCGAGGCAGACAGGATGATAACGTAAGAAGCAGTAATAGCCCAGAGGAATCTGACAACCCACCAGTATTGACAGGAGAAGTAAAGAAAGCCCTAAAGGGAATGCAAAGAGGCAAATCCGCTGGTGAGGATCAGATAACATCAGACCTGTTGAAGGACGGTGGAGAGATTATGTTAGAAAAACTGGCCACCCTGTATACGAAGTGTCTCTCGACGAGGAGGATGCCAGAATTTTGGAAGAATGCCAACATCATCTTGATCCATAAGAAAGGGGACGTCAAAGACCTAAAAAATTACAGGCGCATCAGCTTACTGTCCGTTGTCTACAAGCTATTTACAAAAGCAAAGGATTTTCCCAACGCAGACACAGTTTTCAATCGGTGTCGTCTCGTCATGGCGCCGTAGAGGTGCGAGATCACCGCTGCGGCGACGCGTTTCATCACTACTATAATAGTGTTGCCTCGACGGCGCCGGTGGCCCAACCCAAAATGTAGCAGCGTTGTTAACAGCAAAAGGAAGTTTTCTGTTCCGTCTTAGACTAAGGGGGGGGGGGGCGACGTGACTTCGGCAGCGTCATGTGACAAGTTCAAGAGATAACTGACCCTTTTCTATAAAAGTAATGGAGGCAAAAACAAAGAAAACTAGGAGGAAGCGTCACGTGAAAATTTTGAAGTCTAGCCATAAAAAAGTGAAACAGGATCGAGCATGCTGGGATCGGAGACCACCGTTTGGAGTACGAGGGGGGAGCGACGTCCGAGGAGGCTGGCTTCTGGACGCCACAGAATTTCATACAATACTTACTAGAGGGAACTCTGGCGCTAGTGTCTATGGGAGTTGCAACGCATGGCGCTTCAGCCAGCATGGGAGTGATGAGTAGTACACAAACTTGTCTAAACTTCGTTCTTTCGGCTCCGTTTGGCTCCGCGTCCCCTGCATCCGCTTTGTCGCAAAACGAAGTTAGCAAAAGTCAGCAGTTGCACTTCACCATTTTAACCTTTTTAGGCGCACCAACTAAAATCTGGTGACGAAGTTCACAACGATCCATTCTTTTATTCGAAAGAAAACCAAAATGTAGCAATAAACAAAGCCACCAGTGCGTTCGAAGCCCGCAAGTACGAAGACTAGGCAAATCCGTGTACTACCCATGATTCCCATGGCGGCTGAACGATCGCAGCGCCACAGTCCCCTCTAGTTAATTTTACGAAACTCTATGGTGGACGCTAGGCGCGCGCGCTGGTCAATTTTCGTTTTTGTTCATCAGCCCACCAAAAAAATGAAATGAAACAGGAGCATCTTGCATGGGCAATTAGACACGAACGCGAGGAGCAAGCACCTTCAGAGGAGGTTGGCTTGTGGACGCAAGGCGTGATCCCCCCTGTTTTTTTTTTCTTTCCTGCATGATAAGAGTAACGGAATGAGTGCCAAGGATCGTTAGGCGCTGTCGAGTGCCGCGGACTATTAGCAGGAGTGATGAGCGAACGCTGCCCGCAGGCACGAGATGGGTTAGAATGATGCATGGCAGGGCTTACGTGACACCCAGCTATACCAGAACCCTGAAGTAGTAGCTATGCAGAGCTCTGGTATAGCTGGCGGACGTATTCTGCCATTGAAATAGGAAATAATTCTGGTGGTGAGATCTCAGTCGTGCAAGTAGCCTCCGCAAGCAGCAGAACAACATGTTTCTGGTCGAGTTGGTACTTGCTAACTGACATTCGCCTGTCCCGTCGTCATGTGTTCCCTTGATTTGTGATCGTACTTAAGCGCTACAAAAGTGTCCGTTTGCAAGCAAATTCAAAAGATAACAGCGAAAGAACATTGAATGAATTGTTACGGGTTCAATGAAAAAAGGGGAACAAAAAAGTTTCGACATATGGACCCTGACACAAGTGAGAGAGCAAATGAAACTTGTATAGTTCGTCTCTTTGCAACTGTGCCCGTGTCTGAAAGCAGCGCCTTTTTTTCTGTGGTATGCTTCTAACGCCACTTACATCTCATTTACCCTTCCTCGCAAAAATCGACCCGTAACGTAAGCCCGCTCGTCCAACACAGTACAGAGTGTTTGCATCACGGTACGATTTAGTAAACGTGGGCTCGTTCGCCTGCCTTTGTAATTGCTGGGTCTTAATGTCTGAAAACCACAATTTGATTACGAGGGACGCCGTAGAGGAGGGCTCCGGAAATTTCGGCTACCTGGAGTCCTTTAACCTGCCCCTAAATCTAAGTACTCGGGCCTTGAACATTTTCGCCTGCATCGAAAATGCGGCCGCTGCGTCCGGGATTCGATCACGCGATTTCGGGTCCGTTCGCTAGCCGTGTCTACGGCTATACCAGCATCATTTCTTGAATATGTGCGCGCAAGCCCAGTTGTCTATATTGCCAACGTACACATGTACGTATCACTATCTTTGTCCTGCGCGAGTGTGGACGAGCTAATCGTTGGTGTTGTACCTGTTGTCTTCGCGGTTCAGATTGCGATGAGCGCCACTCTTGCACGGCGGCGAAAGACACTTAAAGGAGTACTGACATGATTTTGAGGCATCCCATAGGGGGCATTTTCGTTTCAATGGTGTGCTCTATCAGTGGTCTCCACACACCAGAGACAGACAACACGTATATTTTTTTTCCTTTGATTTTAATGTTTTTATCGCCAAGCATCTGCAAGCCAGCCGCATCGCAATGAGCATTATCACGACAAGTCAACACAGTTCACTGGGGTTGCTATTGTGGACACTGTGAAATTCCGCCATATTGTGAAATTCCGTAATGGCGGTATTTTAAGCCAATCGGAGAGGCCCTAGCAGCTCCCTGGGGCAATAAGTGTTGACTATTGGCGGAATCTGACAACATGGCGGAAATCGACAATGTGCAGAATAGCACTCAAGGTTTGCAAAATCTGCGACCTGCATGCAGCCTAAATTGCAGAAATCGCTGTTAGAGCCTCTGGATGACAATTCACTCGTCGTTTTTTTGCGTGAACCGCGCGTGACTGACAGCAAACTGACACCTGTTACTAGTATGTCGCTTGTTGCAGTCTTCCCGTGACGTCAGACTTGTGTTGATACGTCTCTACGAAGCCGCTTCCTCGATACCGAAACCGAAATTGCGATTTTAAGGTAGCGGTATTAAAATATATATTCAATGCATTCCCAAGCACTACGACGCTCGTTTTAGGGCCCTCGACACCCCTGCTTTCATTTAAAGCAACGACCCGAAAATATTTTAAATTCGTGTCCGTACTCCTTTAACGGTGATACGACTGCGCACTGGGCAGCCTCTCGTGGCTTCAAAGTGGCTAGAGCATCTATCCTGCTTAGGCATTTTCCTCTTCCACGCATTCTGCGCATGAAGTCGGTAGACAATGAAATTAAGGAAAGCGTAAGCCAAGTTTACATATTTTAAAGGGGCACTAAAGGCAAATATTAAGTCGACGTTGATTGTTGAAATAGAAGTCCAGAAACCTCGTAGTGCTGCTTTTGTGCCTAGGAAGTGCTTATTTTGAAATAAAATCACGTTTTAGTGATCCGCATCGCGTTAGCGCACTTCAAATCACCCGCCTAAAAGCGGTCTTTGTCACGTCACTGTTGCCGTGCCCAACGTTGCCCGCCTTTACTGCGCGGCGGCGTGCACCGGCGGCGTGCACCATTCGGGCAACCGGCAACATCGCATGAATGCGGCATTTTGTCGAACTTTCTGTCAGAGCGACTTTCACGAGCGCGCAAAACACACGCGGCAGTACGCGATACCGAAACTACCACTGAGCCGCGACCGCGTGAGCGAAGCAGGGCGCCGGGCGAAGCGTATTTCGGCGAAAGCGGAACCTTTGAACCACACGCGCCGTTCTCTATGACAACGCCAAAGAGGTTATTTTTTCCATCAATCAAACAGAAACGAACAAGCAGCATTTTATTGCGTCTCTTGATCCACGGAAGGTTCTTTTTTTATTGAAGCTAGTTTTATTACGAGTGATTAATTGTAGTCGGACTCTCTCACGTCATCGGGATCATTTCCGAAATGTCCCGCTCGTGGCGCTCATCCTGTGATACATTTAGCTTAATTTCTCGGTAAGTAGGGCACTGCTGTTGATAATATTGCCGGTTTAGACGTTGTCGTACATTGAGCTTTCACTCTGACATAAATTGTTATTTGCCTTTAGTGTTCCTTTAAAATGAAACTGGCAGAAAAAAGACAATTACAAGTGACGTAGTCATTTTACGTGTGCGCTGGTTCGCCAGTTATGGTGCATTCAGACGACGGACCGAATCCGAATGTGTCGGGGCGGACGGCGCGTCACGTGACCTCACATCAGCGATTCTCCTCATCCGCTTCTCGTCCGCGTGGCTCGCGGACGAATGACCTCAACCTGTTTTTCACATCGGGATTCCGGCGGCGGAACGCCGCAGCTTTAGCGGACAAACAGGCTGGCAACCAGCACACTTTTCTTCTGCTCGAGCCATACGGCTGTCCTCGCAGTTGATTTCAGCTCTGCTGTCGTGTAGTTCAGTTTATTTCTGGGGTCGCATTCTAAGACGACCACCTTTGAGATATCTATCACTTTTATTGCGCGCTGATTGGCAGGTTGGAGATTAGCGGGTAAGTTGTCGCTTCAATCATTGCACACACAGGATTCTGCGGCAGGTAAAGTGGCGCTGTCGCCGAAAGCGGTTGTCTCAGGACACAGCCCATCATGTTTGAACACTGATTTTAAGGTCAAGATGTGAACCGAGAGAAGGAAACATGAAGTGCCGCAGTGCAATGTGCACTGTGGGTACCTTTTGTCAGCAAAATAAAAAAAACTGCAGATATCGGCGCATCACTGTATCCTCCCTTCGTATGCGAGGCCCCACGCGTGACAGCAGCAAGCTCAGTCTCCAGCAGCTCTCCGTGAACAAGATTCTTCTTTTCATTCAGCCATTCCGTCAACAACACCGATTTCACCGAAACAAATTGCAGTCCTCGACAATGCTCGACAAAGCTCGGCGAGTTTCGCGTTCGGTCGGCTTCCATGTTGTTGAATACTCTAAAACCGGTCTGCTGCCAGCGGGCGCAGGTGAGCGCAAAGTCTGCAGTCGAGGGTAATCCAGCTGTTCTCTCCTGGGACACCATCCGTCGTGTGGATGCGACTGCAGGCGGATTATCCGCGGATTAGCCGTCTGCGTCCACGACAAATCCAGATTCGGTCCGTCGTCTGAGTGCACCATTACAATGCTGCCGTGGGAGTCTTCCTGTCAGCTTTTTTTTCGGTTGAATTTTTGTGCTTGCTGGATATACTGGTGGATGGATGAATGGATCGATGTTGTGAGCGTCCCCCTATTCAGTGGGCGGTGACCTGCGCGCCACAAGCGCGAAAAAAGAAAAACTTTTTTTTTTGTTTTAAGTCGACCTGATGCCTTGTGTACTTCGATAAAAACCATCTTCTTATAGAAAAAAAGCCATATGTTCACAGCCCAACTCTGTGCGCCTTATGGTAGACTGACCTTATTTGTCCCACTATTTATTTTTTTCCACTTTTCCGCCACCAATCCTCTAACCGTCTATTACTTCTACAGCAGTTGCGTTAGTGCGAGCATGGGAGTGTTAGCCAGCGCCACCAACAGCTACCGACAGACTTGGAATTTCTTTCCATTTCGTATAGTGACAGCATTCGTCTGGCGCTTGTCACGACCACACATGCGCACACAAGCAGTCACCCTCTTTAAGCGAGCGGCGGAATTGGACGTTAAGCCGGCTTTCCAGAGTTGTCACTAATCCTAATTCCCTCTCCGCGCATTTTTCTTCCTCGCTCAATAGCATTGTTTACCTTTTTATGCGCGTGTTCAAGTGACATTACGATATCACCTGGGAATATTCTTTGTTTCTAGAATCTCCTACATAGGCTCCCGTTTCTGCGTTGAGCGGCGTCGCCGTTGTTGGCTGGCGTCGGCGTAACCGATAGAGCGAACGAGGACGAAAGAGAGCGAACGCGGAGTCTGTCGATATGGCGAGCCACTGGCTTCTAACCTCGCTTTCCTCCTCCGTCACACGCGCTGGATGCTCGGTCGGAGCTCCTGTGCATGCAGGGCTGGCACGTGCACTGTGGCTGGCTTCGCTTGTTGAGACGGGGCTGTCCGCGTTTCGTTTGGTTCCCGACGCCTGCAATGCACAGAGTAGCGTGCGTATCACTCGAGCGCTGTCGGCGTTTCGCTTGGTTAGCGACGCTTGCATTGCACAGAGTAGTGTGCGTGGCCCCGGAGCGCTGGCAGTTTCTTTGGCAATATGTAACGAATGTTACATTGCTACAACTGCGGATAGCCGCAACCTCAAACACATTTGGCGTTGCCACAATGCGAAGCTGCGCTCAGAATTCGCATTATTGTAATCGTCGGTGAATATTTTTTCTCTTCCTTACCCCATGTTTCTAACCTCATATGTAGTGTGAAACGCACCACTTTTTAAAGTGTCAATTTTACGTGTGAGCTTCACGCGCTAGTATAGCTAGTTAGTAAGTACGCTTAGTCTAGTTCAGGCACCGCAATGATTTGCATGACACTCCTGCTTCGTCTTCGTAGTCCACATTTGCTAATACATTTATGAGCAAGCAATCAATCAGCTATACTCTTTCTCACTGTACACACATAACAGTGTTCTTTAGGGTTGTAACAAAAAATTATGCTCAGCACCTATTCTGTGCACTTTCCCATGTTCCTTTTAGATCCGGTGCTGCTGAAAATTGCCCTCTGCATTTTGTTTTCTTTGAGTGTTCCACAGCCAACCTGTGCCCCAAAAGCAGAGCGCAACCCTTTCCGTGACATTGAGTCTTCTAAGCTTAGCGTGAGTCCTCCTACCACGACAGGGGCAGAGATGCTAAATATACACTCACGCTCTCTAATTGAGTGCACCACTGCGGTTGCCGAGAAAGGCCCAGAAATAGTGTGAGGCACATCGAAGCACACTATTGCTCGTCCCCAGTGTTGGTCCCTACGAATAGCTTACTTTAGGCAATGGTTTGGCATTGTGCACGGAATTAGAGGACCAAGGCTCCCGCGATAAGCATTAGCCCGTAGTTTTGAGCGGATTGTCTTGTTCTGTAACAATTCCATTGCACGTGCGTTCGCAAACAAAGAAAGAACAGAAAAATAAAATAAATGCATCAGTGTTAGGTAAGCATTAATTGTACAGTCTCCACTACTGCGATAAATTTAGAAGACTTAGGAGTTTCACCGTATCATAACTCTATTTTTGCTGGATCTTTTTTTTTCTGGCAGGCGGCCAGCTTCGCCAGTCTTCGTGCCTGAAAATGTTTTAGCTAGATTCATCGTAAATCTCAGTTGCCTTCCTTCTGTTAGTGTTTCGAGAAAGGTGGCACACAAAAATTGATCATCATCAGCCTTACTGCGTCCACTGCAGGCAAAGGCTTCTCCCATGTTCCGCCAATCAACGCGGTCTTGTGCTTGTTGCGGCCGAAAATTGCTATAGAATGTTATTTCCTGGTTTCTACAGTCATGGTAGAAATGAATCGTCCTATTGCTGCCGTGCATGTTTTCAACTGTCAATTCCGCCGCTTGTGTCAATGCCCACTGAAGGTCATTGCTCACTTATTTCCCATTCTAAGCGCTGGAATATCTATTCAAATGATTTCTGTATGCAACAAATAAAAGTGCTCTGAAATGTAACGACTACATGTACACTCTTAATCAGGTCCCGCTTAAAGTGCTAGATATAGCCAGGAAGCCGGATATTTTTGTCTAGTTTCCTGGATATAGCCACCGTTTAACCAGGACCTGAGCAAGGGTGTAGGGAACAAGGACGATCTTGCCACTGCGGCCAGAGAAACGTTCAAGGAGATAAAGATAGGGACTTGACAGATAAAATGATGGAAAAGGTGATGAACAATTATCGCACCTGCTTAGCAATACGGGAGATTGTAAACGTAGAAGGAAAGATAACAAAGCAGAAGGATGTAGAGATACTGTCTATGTCACCGACATTATCATCAACAGCAGCAGGATGACTGCACCAACTGCAGGGCATATGCATCTCCCATATTCCTCCAATTAACTCGGTTCTGTGCTTGCTGGAGCCACGTTGAACACCCGCATGTGAAATTGCTTAAGGCGTAGTGGTGGACCAGATTTGCTAGTCACGATGGGATACGGCAGCACGCGTATAAACATGGATGACACTGAAATACAGCCAAACACGTCGTCTGTATTTTGCCTATTCTACAGTATGGTTCACGTTCTCATGCGCGCCTCCGCATCCCATCACAGATAAGCGTTCGCCGATGCATGGAAAGGCCGGCGCGTCGCTCTATACGATGTGCCAATTCATACATTGTGCAAATACCACGTGTAAGTTTGCGCTACTCACTGCACCGTGCAAGACAGGCACGCCGGAGTGCTCTAAGCCCAGCATTTTTCCCAAAGCCGCGCCGATCCTTGCTTGTTTGCAAACGCGCACCCCTTGTTGACTGATGCTGCTGCTCCATCAAAGCGTCGCTTTTCGTCAGAGTCAACATGCAGGCGCTTGGTAATCCTCCAGTGAGTTTGCAGAAACTTAAGCGAGTGTTTATATAGAGAAGCAACCTGTTCGAATATCGATGTGGATGTTCAAAAAAACACGCGCACACAACTCATGACGAATAACCGAGTTACGTTCCAGGATTACCTGCGTGTTTAGAGAGTTATGCCATCATATAGTCCGTAGGCCACATTTTCAGCGGACCTACACGGTACCACGGAATACAGAATACTGTTCCGTGTTGGTCCTCCCTGATTGGCCGTATTGAATGTCACGGCCCCTCACACGGGCAGCGCCGGCAGCACAAATCGTCACGACAGGGCACAGACAGAATAGTATTCCATATTCCGTTGTACAGGATAGGCACCGTGTAGTCGAACTTCCATCTGCGACAGCAGCGCCACGACGCATAGCGTAGTGAGAGAAAGTAGAAAACTGGGCGGACGCGATCCCATTATCCATGGTGTTGTATTTCTTATGAACACGCAAGAATGTCCGCTATCCGGAAGTTCCCAAGTGCGCATGCGCTTCATGCGATGAGCGATGAACCGCAAAGCGCGTTTTTTTGCCTTGCAGTCGTATCGGCTAATGTCGGTGAAACTGCATTGATAAGTGAAAGCCAGATAGCGGCCCCTTGCCCTCTTGTGCCGTGCCTATATGTCGGTTGAATCGTTGTTTTCAAGCGCGTTTTCGTATTGTAAGAATCTGAGACTATGGTACGCCGAGTGTATCGTTCACTCTGAGAACTCTGACTCTTCTTTTATAACATGTGAGAGCCACAAGTGTAGCACTCTCTTTAAAGAGGCACGTTGACTCACCTTCGAGAGTATATATGACGAAAAGAGAGTCATTGTGACTCTCTAAAGAGAGTGCTAGACATGTGACTTTCACATGTATAAAAGAAGAATCAAAGGACACCTTTTTCTTAAAGTACTCGGCTCAGAAATTTGGGCAGTCGCAGGACACGCGATTCATAGCATTACGGCACACACAGCAGTGGCATGCAGCTCTAGCTGTTAACCTTTCCGATGAAGATTGAGACAACTTTCGTGAGTACGGCACTCCATTCCATGCGGCGCACTATTCTTTTTCTTAACGGCGTTTTACGTCCCAAAACCATGATATTATTATGAGCACAGGTCGGCAAAAAGTGTGGAGCTCACTCTGACTCATTCATGGAATATATTTTGCAGTTAGGGCTCACTCGGACTCCGACTCACTAAAATTCTCCTCGACCGGACTTACTGACTCACTGAAGCTTTTCTCAACGGGACACTCGCAATCAACCTCACCAAAATGTTAATCACTCGGACTCACTCAGACTCAGACTCAGGGCTCGATCTGAGTCTTAGTGAGTCGACTGATGGGTCTGTTAGCGTATAACTAGCTTTTTTTGAACAAGGTGTCAATGCTCTTTAACACCAATATCCCGCATATTCAGTGCTCTACGTGGCGCCTTTTGATCTCGTATCTTCAAATACGAGGTGTCAGTGGTTGTAAACCAGTGAGGACATTTTTGTTGAAAGAGATGACTCAGACGAGATATTTTTATCAAGATCTTTCCGTGAAAGAGTTTACCAGGCGGAGGTCAAGGTACCCCCTCCGCCTCCGTAACTCACGCCTCTGATCAATAAAGATTGAGCTGGCGTATGAACGCTAGTGCGTTGAAGTATGTGACTATAAACATGAACAGCCATAAGGCTGATAGTAGTGCTGAAGTTCAGTAGATAGGGCCATAGGTCGGCAAGAAATGTGGAGCTCACTGAGACTCACTCGAGAAATATATTTTGGGCTTGGGGCTCACTCGGGCTCAGACTCGCCAAAATTTTGTTGAGCCGGACTTACTCGGGCTCAGACTGACCAAAATTTTCCTCAGCCGGACTCACTCGGGCTCAGACTGACCAAAATTTTCCTCAGCCGGACTCACTCGGACTCAGACTCAACAAAATTTTCCTCAGCTGGACTAACTCGGGTTCAGCCTAACGAAAATTGTCCTCAGCCGGACTTACTCGGACTCAAACTCACTAAAATATTTCTCAAACGGACTCACTCGTACTCAAACTCACCAAAATATATTGCTCATCCGGACTCACTCAGACTCACGGTTCGATGTGAGCCTGAGTGAGTCTGCATGAGTCTACTCATGAGTGAGTTTGCCGACGTATGATTACGAGGGACGCTCTAATGGAGGGCTTCGGAAAAATCGACCACGTGGGGCTTTTTAACCGTGCACCTAAATCTAAGCACACGGGCTTGAAGCATTTTCGCCTCCATCGAAAATGGGGCTGCGGCGGCCGGCATTCGGTCCCACGACCTGCGGGTCAGTGGTCGAGCACCATAACCACTAGACCACCGTGGCTGATGCGTGGCGCACTGTTGAAGGGGTACTGACACAAAAATTTTGGCCTCGCGTATTTTTCCTGCAATGTATTGCTGGGGCCTGTTAATCATAACACGGCACATTGTTTGCTGCAGCGCGCGACAGATAATTCATTACATGCTCCTCATTACCGACCAGTGTCAGTTTCGGTTTCAAAAACGAAAAGCCTCCAGGTGCAACTATCACCACCTAGCGGGTGCAGCACTCCATCACGTCAGCACACAGAACTGTCACTTCCGCGCGGTTCGCGAGCAGCCGCCGAGTAGTAGGCTGCTGGAGCGAACGCGGCAAGAAATGTGGCGGCTATGACGTCATCATAACTTGTTGCAGCGTGGTCACGTGAGGGAAGTAGAGGGTCCCCAAGAGTCCCCTTTGAGGGTGTCAGGAGCGCGAGGATGTCGATCGCTCACGCAAACTTCAAAATTCATTTAAAATAACTTCCAAGCTGTATTCGCTGTTCGTATTTTGCAGATGATATACGCATATTAACTGGAATCGATCCCGCAGGCTATCTCGGCCGTGAAATTTTTCGTCAGTAGCCCTTTAAGGTACTTCGCGATGTGAAGGTATTTCAATTCCCGCCACTGCTTGGCCTTAGGTTTACGCTGGTAAGAACCGGGATTCTAAAAGACGATTGCTGATATTGCAGGAGGTGCAAAGCTGAAAAAAAAAGATCACTTCGTTTCAGTGCGTTGCCACAAACATGTGGGCAGACAAACAGTCAATTCATTTGTGAATAAGATGGGCAAACCGTTCCAACAAAGAAAAGAGGGAGAAAAATTAACAGCGGAAATAAAATGCTGGAAAGTTTACACGCACGAAGCTCACGTATAAGAATGACATCCATAAAAACATAATTAGGGCATCACCTCCAAGAATTTCGACGTAGTTTTATACACTTCCACGAAACTTACTGCCATGATTCGAAATTAACTACGAAAAGCACCCGTGTCAAACTCTGTATACTTTGCAGCAAGTGCAACTCGGTATTGTTCTGTGTATTTCAGTCTTCAAACAGGTCATACGAAAGATAACTGTTTCATTTACTGCCGCGTGGCAGACTCTGTGGAAAGTGTTATGTGTCTATCTATTTCCATTCTATTAATGAAAAAAAGAACGCCTATTTTGATTTAACCCGCGCGTACATCTAAGAAGAAAATCTGATGCCATTTACTTTGCCAGGCTTAAGCAATAACCCATTATTTAGATCACAAAAAGCGGTCGTGCTGGCTGCAGTACAAGGTCTTACCTCAGTGGACGAGACGAGCACCCAACGTTGCCGCCATACCGCACGGAACTGTTGCCGCTTTGAGAGTCGGCCATAGCGTCGCTTTATTCGCGAGAAGTGAGGCGTCGTTCGCGAGCAAAGTGCCCGCATCATGCATCCTTGGCTTTATTCCAGTCACTGCGCGTACACCTGCGACCCGGTCGCTCGCAGCGTGCTGCTATGAGCTGAGTCACCGTGAAGAGGCTCTTTGCGCCTCTAATGTGTTGGCCGTGAAGGCCAAGCCAGGTTTATCTGATATTTTAGCGAGACGTCTCACCTTGTCCCGCGCAGAACGTCTTTTACGAGACGGCAGCGGCTAAATCAATTTCAGCCACCTTTCCGCGATGCCCCCAGGCGCCTATTTGCCAGCACGTTATTATAATGATATTTCGTCGCTGTAAACCGCTAGAGTCAAAGACATGTTGCCCATAGGCAGTAACAGCCGTATGTACCAGTGCTCGTTAAGGCAAAATATATCTTTACAATATTAATGTGCGACTGTTTCCCCGCCCCACTTAGCCCATCCAGTACATACACAACGGTGCGATTCTGGCAAATATCAAAAGCTCAAAGAGTATTTTATGCATTTGCCTCTGAGGAATTGAAGGCGGAAGCCATCTTCTTCTTTTTCTTCAGTCGATGTGCCTTTCTACATCGACTGAAGAAAAAGAAGATGGCTTCCACCCCCGCCTCCCTCCGGAAGCTTTCTCAACCTAACGGGGTTTTGGACTGCCTCTATGATCGGAGGCTTTGCAAGCTTTGTACACCTCACCTGGTTTTGCACTGCCTGTCATCACTGACGATGTCATCTGAAGTCCTCATCATGTGACGTCATCCCGATGACGTCACAAATCTTAGTGATCTGTGACCTTATCACGTGATGCTCATTTTTTGCATCTCTCGTGTTCATGCCGCTGACGCCGGACGCCACTAAAATTTTGCGCTTGATCTAAGGCTTCCGCGTTTGATGTAAGACTTGATCTAAGGCTTTCGACTTTATAGAGCGATCTTCGACAATCGGCATTCAACGCTCAGGAAGTTCAAGGACGGCCTCACCGATTGTCAAGAGAGGATATCGCCCGCCAACTCACGGGAAGTGTGTGGGCGAATAACTGCCGACTCCAAACGGTTTTCAAGCGAAACTTGTTACGGCTCAGAGATTTCGGTGGCGGTGTCATACTCGAAAAAACCAGGAACCGGCGACTGTATAGAAACGCGGCCCTCGAAGGCGCGCCGGTCACTTGCGTATCTGTATGCGCCGTTTTCCAGTAACAGATGCTCTCTCGATCGCGGTCTTGTCGCCTATCGCTCTTTTCTGGCATGGCAATCGGATCTTTTATCGAGGTTACTTCTAATTTCACGTTGCTATATTTCATTCTCACCTGGATATGAACGAATGACCGTCGATGTGACCCGTAGCAACTGGAGTGTTGTGCTGCTATGCACATGGATGAAGGACCAATGCCAGGAATGGCGGAAGGAAACAGTTATGAGGAAGCATTGCGCAATGGGATGGAGCGAAAGGAAGGAAAAAGAAAAGTAGTACGTCAGCCACGGACACGCTAAGATTCGCCTTTCCCCATTTTTTTATAGGAGCAAGGGATCCTGATTTCTATTTTTCGCCAACTTGCAGATTCATTGATGGCTTTGCATACGCTCTCATTGTCCCCCGTAAATTTCTCCTCCCCTCTCGCGGTCCAGCTATGAAGCCGCGACTTACTTGCCTGGATTTATATCATAATTACTACAATACAGTTAAAAGACTACCAGTAACGCCCTCTATACCTTTTTGGCTTCATTGTCTATTGGTTTTCATTAGGATTCTCTGCTGAAGAGTAATAGCCTGACTAAACTGCAGCAAACTTTCAAAAGCCCTACGTATTAGGCGTTTGCCCCGTGGGATGAACCAGAACTCCAAGGCGTTTTAAGCTTCCGTCAAGCGCATGCTTCAGTTTAGCACCGTACGCAAAGAGAAGAATTGTTCTTTAGTAGCAGGAAGGCCTTCACTAACTGTGCCTATATTGAGGGGAGACCCGTATAGACAACGCTGCCTGTGTGCAATATGCGTACGTCCATCACATGGCATAGTAACTCCAGATGCGTTGGTTCACGAATTGTAATCCCGACCATGACCCGACTGGCGACATCACAGGTGGGCTCAACGCTTCAGTTGGAGCAAACGCAATGTGCGTCATTGCTGACGTCAGTGCGCACTTGCGGAAGAGCGCTCTTCCCTGAATCCGAAAGCTGATGCGGAGAGCGATATGTGATTGCACGTTGTTTTCTGGGTGCTTCAGACGGTTGGCAGGACAAATGTGGTTGTTTAATGAAGATGATAATGATAATATATTATAATGATTTCACAGCAGCTGTGGGTTTGAAGTATAATCCTATACAAAGCGCAACCTATACAGGCTGCGCTTTGAGACACTATGTGAGGCTACGCTGCCTTCGTTTTGGGACCACAAAGCGGACCAAACACACTGCAGGACAAATATAACAATTTTTTGGTTTAAAGATCCCAAAACCACAATACCATTATGAGGGACGCCGTAGTGAAGGACTCCGGAAATTTTGCGCCACCTGGGGTTTTTTAACCTGCACCTAAGTCAAAGTACGTGGACCTCTAGCATTTCTCCTCCATGGAAATGCAGCGACCGCGGTCGGGATTCCATCCCGCGACCTTCTGGTCAGCCGGCGAGCACCATAACCATTAGGCTACCGAGGCGAGTGGCAGGACAAATAGGTACGTTTCATGAGAATGCTTCAGAATAGAAGTGTCTGGGACGGTGGGCAAGGAAAGAGATCGCAGATTGTGAGCATTCGTGAGACCTTGCGTGTGTGTAGCGGACAGGTGCAGTGTTCCGCAACTTCCCTGATCGGCGAGCTGGCATGCGGAATAAATTAAATTGTGTACCGACAGAAGCCTCGACAGCGAGTCTGAACTCAGATTTGGAGCTTGCACTA